>NW_024097133.1:0-152376 GCF_016545835.1 Crotalus tigris
TTACTAACTGATGTGGTAGCTGATGCAGTACAACAGCATCTAGTTGAAAACAATCTCTTTCCACTTGAGCAGAAAGGAAACCACCCCCATAGCAGAGGAACAAAAGATCAACTCCTTGGAAATTTCCAACTGATCTTGGAAAACTGCAAGAAAAGGAAGACCAACCTGAATGTGGAATGGATTGACTACAAAAAGGCATTTGACTCTCTGCCACATGACTGGATAATCAAGTGCCTAGAAATAACAGGAGTCAGTAGAAACATCAGAAAATTTGTGCAAAGATCGATGGCACAATGGAAGACACAGTTGCAGATCAATGGTGAGAGACTGGGAGAGGTTAATATCAAGAGAGGAATATTTCAAGGAGATTCATTATCATCATTACTATTTGTTATTGCACTGTTTACTTTGTCAACAATACTGAATAACTCAGGACATGGCTATCAAACATCAAAAACATCTGCCAGACTATCCCATCCCCTTTACATGGATGATCTGAAGCTGTATGGAAAAACATCATCTGAAATAGAATCGCTGCTCAACACTGTCCGTATATATAGCCAAGATATTATAATGGAGCTTGGCTTGGACAAATATGCCACACTTACTATCAAACAAGGAAAAGTAGTGAAAACTGAAGGAATCAAGATGCCCACGAAAATAACATTAAGAGTCTGGATGAGGAAGAGTACTACAAATACTTGGGTATCCTTCAAGCTGACAACATCAAGCACACTGAAGTCAAGAAAAAGATTAGAGGTGAATACATCAAGAGAATGAAGAAGATCTTAAAGTCCAAACTCAATGGAGGAAATACCATAAAGGCAATAAACACTTGGGCAATTCCAATCATTAGGTACACAGCTGGAATAGTGGACTGGACTCAAGCAGAACTAAAAGCAATGGATTGGAAGACCAGAAAAATAATGACAATGTATCATGCCCTTCATCCACGCAGTGACATTGACAGACTTTATCTACCAAGGCAAATAGGTGGGCGTGGAATGCTGCAAGTACATCAGATGGTTGAAGAAGAAAAAATGGCTTTGGAAGAATATCTGAAGGACAGTGATGAAGATGCACTGAAATTAGTATATCAGGAAGGCTTACTGACTACTGGAGAGACCAAACTGGCCTACAAGAAAGACAAATGAAGAACAGAATAGAGGCATGGGAAGACAAAGCACTACATGGCCAATACATTAAAAAAATAGCTGGGAAAGCAGATATTAACAAGACCTGGCAATGGCTAAGAGCAGGAAAATTGAAGAAAGAGACCGAGGGACTAATTCTGGCTGCACAAGACCAAGCCTTAAGGACAAATGCATATAAAGTCAAAATTGAGAAGACAGCAACAGACAGTAAGTGCCGCCTATGCAAAGAAGCTGAAGAAACAGTGGACCACTTGGTAAGCTGTTGCAAGAAGATTGCACAGACTGACTACAAGAAGCGGCATGACAAAATAGCAACAATGGTGCATTGGAAGATCTGCAAAAAATATCATTTGCCTGTAAGCAAAAACTGGTGGGATCATAAAATAGAGAAAGTCATAGAAAATGATAAATTAAACTGCTCTGGGACTTCAGAATTCAAACAGACAAGCACCTGCAACATAACACCCCAGACTTAACAATTGTCGATAAGAAAGACAAAAAAAGTCTGGATAGTGGACGTGGCAGTGCCTGGAGACATAGACGAGAAAGAACTGGAGAAGATAACAAAATACAAAGACCTACAAATAGAAATAGAAAGACTGTGGCAAAAGCAAGCAAGGGTAGTACCAATAGTCATAGGCTCCTTGGGTGCAATCCCAAAACAACTGGAGCACCACTTGAACACCATTGGCATTGACAAATTCGCTATTAGTCAATTGCAAAAGGCGCCCTTACTAGGAACTGCTTCCATACTGCGATGATATCTGTAATACCATCAAACATCCACATCTGCCTATCCCAGGTCCTGGGTAAGGACTCGATAGGTAGACAAAATGCCAAATTCAGTCTGAACATCTGGCTGACTGTGCGATGATCCTTCAATAATAATAATAATCGTAAAGTTGGAAGAGACCTTGGAGATCATCTAGTCCAACCCCTTGCTCAAGCAGGAAATCCTATACCATTTCAGACAAATGGCTGTCCAGTCTCTTCTTTAAAACTTCCAGTGTTGGAGCATTCACCACTTCTGGAGGTAGGTTGTTCCACTGGTAAATTGTTCTAACTGTCAGGAAGTTTCTCCTCAGTTCTAGATTGCTTCTCTCCTTGCTTAATTTCCACCCGTTGCTTCTTGACCTGCCTTCAGGTGCTTTGGATACTAGCTTGACACCCTCTTCTTTGTGGCAGCCTCTGAGATATTGGAACACTGCTATCATGTCCCCCCTCGTCCTTCTCTTCATTAAACTAGACAAACCCAATTCCATTAGCCGTTCCTTATATGCTTTAGCCTCCAGTCCCCTAATCATCTTTGTTGCTCTTCTCTGTACTCTTTCTAGAGTCTCAACATCTTTTTTACATCGTGGTGACCAAAACTGGATGCAGTATTCCATGTGTGGCCTTACCAATGCATTGTAACACTTCATGCAATCTTGATTCTATCCCTCGGTTAATGCAGCCTAGCACTGTGTTGGCTTTTTGGGCAGTTGCAGTACACTGCTGGCTCATATTTAAGTGATTGTCCACTAGGACTCTGAGGTCCCTCTCACAGTTACTACTATTGAGCAATGTACCCCTATACTATAGCTGTGCATTTGTTTTTTGTTGCCTAAATGTAGAACCTTGCTTTTTTCACCATTGAATTTCATTTTGTTAGATAGCGCCCAGTGTTCAAGTCCGTCCAGATCTTTCTGTTTCTTAAGCCTGTCTTCTGGAGTGTTGGCTATTCCTGCCAGCTTGGTGTCATCTGCAAATTTGATGAGTTCCCCATCTATCCCCTCGTCCAAATAGTTGATAAAGATGTTGAAGAGCACTGGGCCCAGAACAGAGCCCTGGAGCACCCCACTACACACTTCCCTCCATGTAGATGCAGTTCCATTGAGGACCACATGCTGAGTACAGTCGATCAGCCAGCTACAGATCCATCTGGTGGTGATGCTGTCTACCCCACATTTTTCTATCTTGTCAAGTAGTAGGTTGTGATCTACTTTATCAAATGCCTTACTGAAGTCCAAGTAAATTATGTCCACAGCATTCCTCTGATCCACTAATTTTATCACATGGTCAAAGAATGCAATAAGATTTGTTTGGCATGATCTGTTTTTGACAAACCCATGTTGGCTTTTAGTAATGACTTTGTTTGCCTCTAGGTGTTCGCTGATTCGTTGTTTGATTATCTTTTCCAGGATCTTCCCAGGTATTGAGGTCAGGCTGATAGGTCTATAATTTCCTGGGTCCATTTTTTTTCCTTTTTTGTAGATGGGAACTACGTCAGCTTTTTTCCAGTCCTCTGGTAGTTCCCCTGTGCTCCAGGATCTTTGAAAAATATAGTTCAGTGGTTCTGAGATCACATCTGTCAGTGCCTTGAGAACCTTGGGGTGTAATCCATCTGGTCCTGGCCAGAGTGGCCAGCTACAACCATGTGCTTACACCTCTAGAAAACTATCAGAGACTGAACAAAGGTGGCCATATGGGAGAAGGAGGCATATGCAGTCCGCTGGGCCCTCTTGTCTTGGAGGCAATTCATGGAAGAAAACAAAGTACCTTTTGAAGTATGGACTGATCATAAGAATTTACAGTAGAGGCACTAAAACCCCATGGAAACTATCTCCAAAGCAATTGCAATGGGCACAATACTTTAACCATTTCAACTTCACATTACATTACCTCCCGGAGGAGGAAATGCACTATTCTGTAATGCCTTAATACAATTGCCCTAAAGTGGAAATAGTCAAACCAATGCTCCCATCACATCAGTTAGCTGGCCAAGTGACCATCTGAGTGAAGGCAAAGGAGACAATGAAGTGACTGCAGCCCTTAAGGCAACACTGAAGGAAGACAACTGGTTTCAAAGTCATGCAAACTTCTGCTCAATCCAGGATAGGCTGGCTTGGGTAGCAGGTAAACTCTATGTACCGGAGACTCAAAGGTTGATGGTTTTGAAGAAAAAAACTATGATTCCAAAATGGCAAACATTTTGGTTTTCTAAAGACTTTACACCTGGTAAAAAGACAGTTTTGGTGGTCATCCCTCAAAAAGGATATTGAGAGCTATGTAGTAAGTTGAACTGTTTGCACCTCTGCCAAACAATGACAAGAGAAAACCCCAGAACTCCTTCAGATCGTGACTGAGTCATCACCATCCAAGAGAGAGATATTTATGGATTTCATTGCAGAACTCCCTGAAAGCTCAGGAACTACCATTATATGGATATTCTAAACAAATACACTTTTGTCCCGTGTCAGAAAATTCCATCAGTGCAGGAGCTAGCCAAGTTATTTTTACATCATATTTACCAATTGCACGGGGCACCCCAATGCATCATTTTGGACAGAGGGTTGCAATTCACTTCTAAGTTTTGGCGGGCCTTCCTTAATTTACTTGGGATCTATCAGGGGCTTGTTCCAGTCACCACCCCCAAATGAATGGGGGATATGAATGAGTGAACTTAGTATTGGAATAGTACCACAGGATTTATTATTTATCAGCAGGATGATTGGATTAACTTGTTGCCTTTTGCAGAAGTGGCATATAACAATTCTGTATATAATAGCACAGGATTCACCCCTTTCAGGGTAGCTACTGGTCAAGAATTTAAGCCTAAGCCCAAACTATCTCCAAATGACTCTCTGGTACCATCATTAAAAGAATGGGTCTCCCAATTACAAAATACATGGCCGATTATGAGAAAAGCCTTTGCAGATGTCCAGGAGGCTTAAAAAAATGCAGGCCAACAAGAAATGAATGGAACCCAAACTGTTCATTATTGGTGATCATGTCTTCCTCTCCACCTACTACCTAGAATCTCTACAACCTTTGAAGAAATTAGGACTCAGTTTGTGGGGCCCTTTCCTATCAAACGTATTATAAATCCTGTGACTGTAAAGTTGGATTTGGCAAAGTTCCTTCGACGGATCCATCTTGTGTTCCATTGTAGTTTATTAAAACCTGAGGTTATTTTCCCCCTTAGGCCAAGCATTCCACTGCCTCCTGAGTCAAGGGGGAGCAACACTTTGAAGCCCGAGAGATTTTGGATTCCCGCAGGCATAGGGAAGAGCTCCAATATTTAGTAGCATGGAAAGATTTCCCTAAAGCTCAGAATGAGTGGATGAATCACTATCCTTTTATAATATTTTATTGATTTTTTTCATTTTACAATTGGATATTTAAAAAGCAACGTGATGACTGGGTTAATCAATAGTTCAATAGTGTACATAAATCTTTATATAAATCTCACGTTACAACATCAGATATTTCCTCTTTTTTCCATTAATATCTGTTATCTCATATTAAGCTAGTACAATTCTTATTGTTATTAACCAAATAAAAACATCTTTGTTACAGTTATCAATAATTTTTAGCTTATACATATCTTAATTGTGTTTGCACTTAATTCTTGTATACAAACAATGTCCTATTTTTGCTTTTTTTCAGGCTTTAATTTCCCATCAATATTCAAAGTAACATTATTATTTGTGATTTTCAAGTATTTTATGTTTAGGTGACCAAAAGGTTCCCTTATCTTAACTTCTCCCTTTTTCCCTTTTCATACCAAAGTCTAATATTCTGGTTACACATCTTATCTATTTGATTATAATATTGCTCTCTTTTCTAAAAGGTATCTGTTTTCCACCATGTTCAGTCATCTAATTGATAATACAGTATCCCTAATAAATCAAAACCATTATAAGTATTGTCTGGGTTAACCAATAATTCAGTTATATACATAAATTTTTAGTTTAAGTCTAATACTAGAACATCAAATACTTCCTCTCTCTTTCCAATAATATCTGTTATGTCATATTGGGCAAACACAATTCTTATTTTCAACTAAATAGAAATATTTTTGTTACATTTATCAATAATTTTTAGCCTATACATATCTTGATTGCATTTGCACTTAATATCCTTGTATAAACAATGACCTGTTATTGCTTTTTTTGTTCCCAAACTTTAATTTCCCATTAATATTCAAGAAAACACTATTATTTATGATTTCCAAGTATTTTATATTTAGGTGACCAAAAGCTTCCTTTATCTCAACTTCTCCCTTTTTCCCTTTTCATACCAACATCTAATATTCTAGTTACATATCTTATATATTTAATTATAATGTTACTTTATTTTCTAAAAGTTATCTATTTTCCACCATATTCAACCATAATTGGTAATATAATATCCCCTCTAATAAGTCAACACCATTATTTTCTTCAGCCTTACTCTGGTTTTCTTTCTTTGCCAGCTAACATTCCATGTCAGTACCTTTGAATCATCAAATAGTTCTTCCTCCATTTTTATACATATTATTTGGAATAAGAAAGACCATTTGCTTGAACTTTTTTTGGAAAAACAAGCCCATTGGTATTCATTAAACTGCCTCCCTGTTACTCCAATTTCCCACAATTGTCCTGATAACTTTATCTTCCATTCAATCTGTTCTTCTTCCTTTTCCTCAAATATATTCTGATTTCTTGATTTGTGAAAAGTCTTTTCCATTTTCAATGTTGTCACTCCATTTTCTGATTTTTCAGTTGGCTGGGTCTGTTGGTTAGTTGGGTCCTCTGTCTTAGCATTTAGTTGTTCCAATTTTGCTTTTGTTTTCTGCATTGTTACTTCTTTGCTTGTAATCAGGATCTGGGTTTATATATTTAAGCTAGAACATTGTTCCTTTGTGTTGCTTCTTATTTTATCACAAGCTGAAAGGATAGTTTCGTGTATTGATTTCAGCATGGAAAGGATTTTTTCCTGATCTTCATCCGTATTTTCTTAATAATATGTTAAGTTGAAGATTTAGAATCAAATGTTAAAAATAATTTTTGTCTTTTATAGCTGGGCATGGGACATCTATTTCACATTTTATAGGTGGTTTTATAGGTGGTATATAATAGAAATTGTTTATCAAGTAAGAGTTTATAATCCAAGGTGTTCCATCATCTCATGTAATAATATATGCTTATCATTCAGGGAAATAGGAAAGCAGTTCCCCAAGCATAGCTCTGAGAGTCAGTAAAAGTTTACATTCATAGTTTAGGCGGGCCAGCTTCCAAAACAGTACATCATCCCTGCCACACAGATAAGCTGCCCAGAAATCCCTTTTTTGTAGCTGGGTTTTTCAAAATTAGTAGCTATCAAGGCCAAACAAATTTTATCTGAAGTCTGGGCTTCAAGCCAGGTTTCTTTTAGGCAATAAAAATTGTAATACTATAATTCGCCATAAGATGTCACCAGTGCCATTTTATAGCTTTTTAAATCCAAAACTTATATAGTGGTTTTTCAAGTCTTACTATTATTATTATTATTATTTAAAAAAAACAACTTAATCCCCAAGTTTCAAAAGAATATATATCCAATTAGGTTAAAATTAATCTTACGGTTGTTCTGTCTCCCCTGGGTAGTTAGTTGCTGCTTTTCTTAGAAGGTGGGATAAAAATTCCCTTCCCTCTCTTCTCACAGGGGGAAAAATGCTTTGAGCAGCTTTTTCAGGAAATAAAACTTAGAATCTTAAAGAAAGGATCATGTCTCACCCAGTTTCATCCACATTGCTTGAAAATCACTTGGTAGTGCTTTTGACTTCGGTTTTCAGCTGCTTTGTGACCAGCCATATTAATATGGCCAGTCCTTCCCCTGCCAGCTTGGAGGGCTTCCCCAGATCAAATGGAAGGGCTGCTGCCTTCCTTTGATCAAACGGGGGTCCCTTTCTTGCTCGTTGCCTCTACAGGGTGACTTTCAACCCTTTCCAGGGTCCTCCAGCAGGGTGAATTCAGACATGAAAGATGGAGCCCCATCTTCCTGTGTCCACAGCACCACAATGTCAAGCTGGAAGTCCACCAGTACCCTGATAAACCTAAATAATGGTTCCCTTCATATTTTTCTTTCTCTCCCTGTTTATTTTATTTCCTTCTGTAGGACTTACATTATTTTGGGGGGGGGGGACAGCATGTTAAGTCCACCATGCTGGTGTCCTGTTATTTGGTTGAAGTGGGGGGGGGGAGGCTGCTGGCATTCTTCATATGCTTTCACTTTTGCTGTAATCACTTGTGAATTAGGAAGAGGGATTGTCTTCAGAGATGAAACAGACTCCTTTGGTTTCAGCTTGGTTCCAAGGCCATTGTGCCTTGAGGGTGACTTGTTATCTATCCAGCACCTCAGCATTCTCAAAACAACCTTGCAGCATCACATTGGCTGCCAGTGGACTGATTGGGGGGGGGTTGAGTTTTGGGAAGTGAAGAACTGCTTTGTGCTCTGTGTGGGACCTTCAGATTCTGCCTGTCTTTTCTGCATCCACTTTCTCTCGTAAAAGTTATTTTGATTAACTTCATTGGAGTCAAGAGTTATTTTCCTGAGGGACCAGCTGGGGCAGGTCCTTACAAACACAAGCGAGCAATCAGACAAGGTGACACAAATTCTTTGGTAGCCTCACATCACAACAAACAAGGACACACATTTAATTTTACAGCAACCAAGATCATTGGCCATGCAGGTACAAAGATAGCCAGGGAAATGATTGAAGCCTGGGAAACAGACCCTTTGTCAGTTATCAGGAGTGCTGAATGATCACAAGCCTAACAAATACTTAGGAGCCAAGGGCTTGGCAGTTCAAGGCAATGACAGCCATCAATACACCAATCAGCCAATAGGAAGGCACACATAAACAAGACTCACAGAACAGCCCAAAGCAAGTATTCCAATAGAGAAATTTGTTGGTGATGGGCTCCAGCATGTGTCCGAAAGCTTAGAAAAGTAAATCTCTGGTCCTGGAGACCAACCCAAATTTGATTTTGCAGCATACATTTATTGACCTGCCTTATGGAAGAAACAAAATTACAATGAAAGAAATGCAAGAGTTCTGTTGCTCTTTGTCAGAACTGCCAGCTTTAGCTTGGCACCTTGCTGGCATTCTGTCATCAAAGGGAGAAGGATGGAGGAACAAATGGGGGATTGAAAGATGAGGAAGAGCAGAGACATTTGGAATCCGGTTCGCTCTGGCACTGGCATCTTCATAACATCTTGGCGGTGCTGGCTTGGCTATGCACAAATGGACCATAGTGGGAGAGTTTGGAGAAACCAGGGCCTTTACTTCTGTACTGGTGCACAGGAATTTTAGATTCCACTTGACTTTTCTGAAATCAGCATCTCTTAGTAAAAGTGCCTTTTCACTTCAAATGGAGTCAAGAGTTTTACTTCCCTAAGGGATCAGACTGGGGCAGGACTGACATTCTTGGACAGAGTTAACTAAAATTTGCATATCTTCCACATGTCATTCACACATAGGCATACAAACAGTGTTCAAGATTTCATGCTGAAATGTTGATAGAAATATTGGTGATTTTTGAGAGCATTATTTTCTCTGTTTTTTAAAAAGTAAATCATAATGCCTCTGGCTTAACCTGTAGCAATGGTTCTCAACTATCACAGACCCCCTTAAACACCTCTTGTGCACCATGAACCATGGCCAGGGACCATCAAGAGTTAACTCAAAATTTAAATCATAACATTTCTTCAAATTTTCATGGACTCCCTGTGATGATATCGCGGCTCCTTAGGGGTCCACAGATGACAGGCTGAGAACCACTGCCTTACAATATTATTTAGGTCTCAACTTCCCATCAAAGACTACAAACTTCAGTCTTGTACTTCTGGTGTTGCCTTCAAAGCCTCATTATCAGATTTAAAAATTAAGCTAAAAAAGTATTGCCCATCCTAGTCTATGTCAGATTTTTTTCTGTTTGGAGAAGATCCATAAAATCTAACAGTCTTCTAACATTTTAGAATGACCCAAGAAGGTATTTCAATAGTCTTCTATGTAAGTGAAAAACTTTAGAGGAACTATTTTCTGTGAACTGAATTTGACCGATAAGCCTACAGCTTCCTTCCTCTCCTTTTCCTTTCCCTCAATGTGGCATTTTACAGAAATACTCAAACAATGTTGCTATTTTTAAAGATAGAAAAGTCTGCTCTTCTGTAGTGTTCCAAATGCTAAATCATTCACACATTTTTTGATTTGGATTGTTTTGTAGGGATGCTTCCTTGCCTCAATTATAGATTTAAACTCAATATTTGTCCTAGTTAATGTCTCTAAGAAATTGTTGGCACAAGTCATTCGAGCTATGATATTCCCAGGAATCTTTTGAATCTATAAACTGTAGAGAACATGCAGAACTAGTGAATTAGGACATAGGTAGCTGTTTGGAAGCATTGTGAGCCACTTGGTTGATCTGCATGGAGATAGGAACAGCATCACTCTTTCAAGTTTGGTTTGGAAAGTTTGGCTTCTCTCAAATTTCTCAGCATTTGGGGGAGTGTTACTTGAATGCATCAGTTGCAACCCTTTTCAAGAAGGGGGGGAAAACATGTGCAACAGATATGCAGGCTGCATGTCATCCTGCATACCAAATGCCTCTAATAATAATAATAATAACAACAACAACAACAATAACAATAACAACAACAACAACAACTTTATTACGGTCATAGACCAGCAATAGACGTCACTTTTTACAATATATTTAAAAAATAGTACTGATATTAACAGTAAATAATAACATCCCTGTTAAGAAAATACATGTTCTTAAAATGTTAGGGTCACTCCCTAGTGAGTGGAAAGCTGATAAGTATGTGGGTAAATTTAATGTTCCAAAAATTATTAGAGATATCTCCAAATAATTGGCACAAGTTGACGGCTATAAATCTGTAACCAATTTTTTTCTTGTGGACATTGCAGCAACACAGTATTTTGCCACTGCATGCATGATAGAAGGGTTTGAGTCCTGGAGGAGAAAGCCTACATAAAAATTGTCTGCCTTCCCTGGCAATCTCTCTAATAAGGGGAGAATATACTGTATGCTGACCTATAAACTCAGTATAATTCACAGTACAATAAAACATGTGATATATCTTCAACTTCTCCTTTACCACATATACATACCCGTTCTGCTATTGGTGTTGTCTTATACCTGCCCTGGAGGAGTGCTGAGGGAAGAATGTTAAATCTGGCTCTGAAGAAAGCTATTCTTTGTTTTGATCCCTACTGTGGCGAGGCAACCTATTTAGTTCTTCTTGGAACTCCATGTCCTTCATTCTATTGAATACTACGTACTTTGCTTGATCAAAGCCTAGGGACATTAAGAATACCAAAGAGAGCCCATAAGAGCCCAGTTTATGATCTATCGCCTGCTTCCAGGGGGTGGGGGGAAGTTGTCAGTCAGCACTAATGGGGACAGTCCCTCTGGAAAGAAATGCATTTTAAGCCACTGAATGATCATCATCTTCCAGGCTCTTATCTGAATTTGGGGCATGCCTGTCTCAATTCTTAATTGGGCATTTGGGGTTCCTTTGGGTGCAACTAAGATGGCTCGCAGGAATTTGGTTTGTATGGTTTCTAGCACGTTTTTCTTTGCAAGGATTCCTGTGTGTGCCCCATATAGAATTTGCGCCAATGTTTTGGCCTCAAAAAGTTTTAAGGTAGCAGGTACTAATTGACCTCTGCCTGTGTAAAAGTAATGTATAATTGCATTTAAGGACCTATTGGCTGCTTGCAATGTTTGATCCACGTGTGCCTTCCATGTCCCTTGCGAGTGGAAAACCACCCCAAGGTATCTAAATATTCTAACCTGTTCCAAACTATATCCTTCTATTTTCCAGGAGTATTGGCTGGGTCTTTTAGCAAAAACTACAAATTTTGATTTATCAAAGTTAAGGACCAACTTGTTCTGTCTGCAGTAGCCAAGTGTTGCCCTAATTCAGCGGTTCTCAACCTATGGGTCGCGACCCCATTTGGGGTCGATTGACCATTTTTCGGGGGTCGCCAAAGAAGGCGATCTGCCATTTTCTCCCCTCAGGGGGCGGCGCTGCGCATGCGCGCCGCGCATGGGGTGGTGCCGTGCATGCGCGCCGCGCGCAGGGGGCACCGCACATGCGCGCCGCGGCATTGCGCATGCGTGCTGCATGTGGGGGCACCGTGCATGCATGCTGCACATGCGCGGCCCCGCCTCCATGAGCGCAGCACCGCGCATGCGCAGAACGTTTGTGTGACGGGGGTCACCGTCACACAAACGTTGAGAACCACTGCCCTAATTGCTCTCTTCAGTCCTACAGAAGTTTGTGAAATAATGACCACATCGTCAGCATATAGAAGAATCAGGATTTTGCGATGTGCTAGTTGGGCAGATGCAGATCAGGGTTCTGTAAGAGATCAATCAGGGGATTGATATAGAACAGTGATTCTCAACCTTTCTAATGCCGTGACCCCATAATACAGTTCCCCATGTTGTGGTGACCCCCAAGTGGGTGTGGCCACCAATAAGAGGGAGTAGGACAGCTAGGGAAAAGGGAAAAAATGGCGGACAGCATGGTTTGGTGACCCCTGTGAAATGGTCATTCGACCCCAAATGGGATCCCGACCCACAGGTTGAGAACCACTGATATAGAAGTTAAAAAGGGACCCTGCCATTCTCCTTTTTGTACCCTTACTGAGCCAGTTAAAGTCCCGTCAGGATTACACCTCACTTTCAAGGTGGAATTGGCATACAATATTTGTATGAGGAAAAGGAGGGGTTTATCAATAGTAGTACTTGTAATTTCTCCCATAGGGTGTTCCTAGATATTGAGTCGAAAGCCTGCTTAAAATCAAGGAAGGCTACAAAAAGAGGATTTTTTAAATATGTGTATTTTT
This sequence comes from Crotalus tigris, assembly GCF_016545835.1. Lineage (NCBI taxonomy): Eukaryota > Metazoa > Chordata > Lepidosauria > Squamata > Viperidae > Crotalus > Crotalus tigris. The sequence continues at coordinate 12,820 of NW_024097133.1, forward strand.
GTACTAGATGATGAAGTACCAAGATATGATCCACTGTTAATCTTCCTTCTCTAAAACCAGCTTGTTCATCTTTAATTATCCCCCCCGAAATTAGCCAATCCTGAAGTTTATAGTTTAGGTGTTTGGCATACATTTTACTAATAACACTCAGAAGACTAATGGGTCTATAATTGCCTGGGTCATTTCTACTACCTTTTTTATAGATTGGTATGATAATTGCTAATCCCCAATCTCTTGGCATATGGCCTGTTCTATCTATAAATGTAAACAGAGATGCTAAAAGTGGAGCCCACTGAGCTTCCGGTGGTGTCGCGATGTCGATGGCAGCTATTTTCTTAGCCGTCCTTCTGAGACAGCATTAAAACCGCAGAGGACAGCAGATACCAGCTGTCCCGTGGTTCAAAACCTCCTTCCTGGGCTAAAGGAAGGAGGGGAGTTCTACCCTGAATAGTGGTAGAGCCTCTGAAATCCCCAAAGAAGTTTTTCTTTGGGATAAAAAGAGTGCTCCCACGGAGTTCAGGGAATCTCCGCTTCTCAGCTGTCTTTGTTCCTTGTCGTTCGGGACAAAGTAAGACGCTGCTCCCACCTCCGCGATTATAAAGAACTGGTGAGTTAATTTTAAAAAGTGGACAGAGCTGATGGGGGAATTCTTACTTTTTGGATTTATCTGGACTTTAATTTTAAAGAGTTATTTTCACTTTCTTTTTTTTGGTTGAGAGGGAAAGTAAAATGGCGATTTGAGGCTTTTTTCTTTGTGTGCTTGAAAGGAAACTGAACGGACTTTGTTACTTTGTTACTTTTCCCTTTTTTACTTTTTTTTTCTTTTTTTGCTTTTTATTATTATGGTTTTTTGAAAGAGACTTGTATTTAGTTATTCTCCCTCTCTTTTGTTTATTTTTTTATTTTTGCTTGGGACTTTTTCTGCACCTATTTTTTTAAGAAGGAGGTTTTTTTTTTCTTTCTTTAAAATGGCTTCAAAGCGTCAAGCTTCTCCGGCGATACTACCAGCCCAACAACCATCTTCTCCTCCTGTACAACCACTTACGGTAAAAGACGTGCAAGATGTTATGGGAAATGTTATATCTCAAATTAGAGGAGAAGTGAAAGAGATTTTAGTGGAGAACAATAATATTTTGAGGCAAGATATAGTTCTGGCCCTAAAGGGACTTGCTTCTGTTGTTGAGAAGTTGGATTCCTGTGTTGAAGAAGTAGTAGATAAAGTGGATATATTGGAGGAAAAGTTTGAAGGAATGGAAAAAAAGATGGAAATCTCACAAGATGAAATTGTTATGTCTCAATACAGAGAGATGGAATATGCCTTAAGAATCAGGGGCCTGGGGGAAAATATGCAAGGAAACTTGAGAGAGATGGTGGCAAATGACTTTGCTGTGATTTTGGATAGAGAAAAGGAGGAAATACTTGGAGAAATTGAAAAAATATTCAGAGTTAACTCTTGGGTGGCAAAACAGAAATCTGCCAAGAGATGTGGTAATTTATTTTGGGAAAAGATCTTTGCGCAATGAAATTATACAAGCTTTTTATAACAAGAGATTTCAGATTGCTGCACAAGATGTAATAATTTTAAAGGAGATCCCATCCAAAATTTTAAGAAGAAAAGAGTTTGCTTTTTAGCAGATGAACTTAAAAAGAGGCAGATGCCATTTAGATGGGATATTCCAACTGGAATTGTGGTGAGTTACGCAGGGACACATTATAGACTTAATACTGTTTTTAAAGCAAGAGAGTTTTATACTTCAGTCCTGGGAGCACGCTCATCACCACCTATAATGTTTTTGTATTTTTTTATTTTGTTTTATTGAAAATTTTTAAAATTTTACAAAAAAGTTCCCTTCCCCGAACCCTCCCAACCCACCCCAACCCTCCCCCAACCTTCCCAGAGCTGAATACAGGCTTGATTAAAATTTAAAAGAAAATTTTTTAAACACAAATAAACCATATATAAATTTGGTTACAATAATTAAACAAATCATAAAATACTTTAACACCAATATTTAAAAAACAGAAAGAGAAAAAGAAAAGAAACAAGAAAAAGAAGAAAGAGAAAAAAAATAGAAAAAGAAAAAATATATATATCTAAAAAATATCTTAAACTTTAAATATAAATTATTCAAAAGCAAAAATATGGAACGCTTCACGAATTTGCGTATCATCCTTGTGCAGGGGCCATGCTAATCTTCTCTGTATCGTTCCAATTTTAGTATATGTGATGCCGAAGCGAGCACACCACCTATAATGTTGAAAGTTTTGGAAGAAAAGGAGGTAGAACAGCAGTCTGAAGAAGCTGTATTGATGAAAGCTGGGAAAATACAGGCTGAGTGGCACCAACAAACTGAGATGAAGGAGCAGAGAATGACTCGAGCAGCACATAAGCATAAGGAAAAGGAACAACAGAAGAAGGAGGTTAAACAAGTTTTACAAGAATTTGTTTCTGAGCCTGTGGGAGGAGCAAGACCTAAGAGATCATCGGTGCAATCCTCGATGGCAGATCTCCAAGCAGTCTTCTCTAGGCTAATGGATGGAGGAGATGGCAAAGCTCCTGACCTGGAATGTTAACGGCCTTAATTCTCCACAGAAAAGGAAGAAAATATTTCATTATTTGAAGCAATATAATAATGATATTATTTGTTTGCAGGAAACCCATATTATTTCTAAAGATCAAAAATATTTAGTTAATGCCCGATTGGGATTTCACTTTGTATCCTTTGCTCCTGGGAAAAAAGGGGGTGTAGTTATTTATGTTAAGCAAAATCTATCAGCTTCTTTAATAGATTTTGATCCTCAGGGGAGATATGTAATGATTGAAGTGGGAATGTATGGTAAAAAAATACTTATAGTGGATCTGTATGCTCCAAATCAATAACAAGAAAAATTTTACAGGCTTTTACATCAAAAATTGATTTCATTGGATAATAGATCTGTTATATTGATGGGAGATTGGAATGGAGTTTTGGATACATATAGAGATAAAAAAGGATCTTCTACTTCTTTTAAACAGGCTAAATTACCTAAGGCTTTTTTTTTATTTGAAAGAGGATTGGGAGTTGCGAGACTATTGGTGAGAACATAATATGGAAGAGAGAGATTTTACCTTTTTTTCTGATAGACATCAATCCTTTTCAAGAATTGATTTTTTTTATTACAACGGATTTATATTTTAGGGTAAAGAATGTAAAGATTTTTCCAAGGACATTGACAGATCATAGTCCTGTGTGGATGGAGTTAACCATGGAAAAAGAGGAGAGAAGATCCTGGAGGCTGAATGAGAACTTATTTAGACAAGAAACAAATGTTCAGAAACTTAAAGATTATTTAAAGGAATATTTTATTTTAAATATGCATAAGGGAACTTCAATGTCAATGGTATGGGATGCAAGTAAAGCTTATATGTGTGAGGTTCTGATACAAATGAATAAGGCTTATAGGCAAAAACAGATGCAAAAATGTAAGGAGTTGGAAGATGAGATTAAATCAAAAGAAAAAGCTTTAATTTTGAATCCTTTAGATGAGAAGGCAAAGGCAGCTATAAATTTACTTAAATCACAGTTTAATATGTTAATGGATGACCAGACTGCAACCAATTTGCTTTATATGAAACATAATACATTTTGTAATGCTAACAAGCCAGGGAGATGGCTGGCTTACCAATTGCAGAAGAAACAGAAGTTAAGAATTATAGATAAAATAAATTATAATGGTAAATTGGTTTTTCAGAAGGAATTGATTAAAAAATCTTTTTTAGATTATTACACAAAATTATATATGGGCAAGAAAGTACAAGGTTCAGATATAGATAAATATTTACAAGATGCTCATTTTCCTAAGTTAACAGAAGAACAGAAACAAGAGATTAATGGATTTATTACTACAGATGAAATTATGATGGCAATTAAACAATTAAAACTAGGTAAAGCACCGGGTACTGATGGTTTGACATCAATTTATTATAAAACTTTGATAGATGAGTTGATAGAACCTTTAAAGGAACTTTTTAACAAGATATTACAGGGAACAGAGACCCCCCCGTCTTGGGGTAGGGCTTTTATATCTTTGATTCCAAAAGAGGATCAAGATCTTACTTTACCAAAAAATTATAGACCTATATCTCTTTTGAATGCAGATTATAAAATTTTTTCAAAAATTTTAGCTAATAGACTTATGATTGTATTGAATCAAGCAATACATATGGATCAAACAGGTTTTATAACTGGAAGATATATGAAGAATAATGTTAGACAAATTATCAATTTAATAGAATATTTGGATAAGAATAATCAGATCGCTGCAGGCTTGATTTTTTTAGATGCTGAGAAAGCCTTTGATCAAGTAAATTGGCAATTTATGTTAAGATTGGTCGAGGAAATGAATTTTGGAGATAAAATTTTACAGGCTTTTCGAGCAATTTATCAAAGACAAACAGCACAACTCATAGTTAATGGAGGTTTATCTGAGGTATTTCAAATTGAAAAGGGACTAGACAGGGTTGTCCATTGTCGCCTTTGTTGTTTGTTTTAATTTTGGAAATTTTACTGATTAAAATTCGTGAATCATCTAAAATAAAAGGAATAGAGATTAAAAAGAATAATTATAAATTAAGGGCCTTTGCAGATGATCTGGTTGTCACTTTGTCTCAACCAACTTATTCAGTAATGGAGCTGTTACAATTGATAAATCAATTTGGACAAGTTTCTGGTTTTAAAGTTAATAATAATAAGTAAAATATTGCCAAAAATATGAATAATTTGGATAAAGAGACTTTAGTTAGATTGACAGGTTTTGAAATTGTTAATAAGGTAAAATATTTGGGGGTATTTTTATCCACTTCTAATGCAAAACTGTATAAAAATAATTACGAGAAGTTGTGGCTTAAAGTACAAAAGGATTTAAATGATTGGAAACAGTTGTAATTATCTTTGTTGGGGAGAATATCAGCGGTTAAAATGAATGTTTTGCCAAAGTTTCTTTTTCTATTTCAAATGATACCTATTTTGAAGAATGAGATAAGTTTAGATGAATGGCAGAAAGGTATTAATAAATTTATCTGGGCAGGGAAAAAACCAAGTGTTAAATTTAAAATTATACAAGACGCACGAGAGAGAGGTGGACTCAAGGTACCAAATTTCAAATTGTATTATGATTCTGTGGTTTTAACACTGGTTAGTGATTGGATTAATTTAACAAATGTAGATATACTCCTTTTGGAGGGGTGGGATTTATTATATGGATGGCATGCCTATTTAATTTATAATAAGAAGGTGGATAGGGCTTTTAAGTCTCATATTTTAAGAATTTCTTTACTTCGAGTATGGAAGAAATATTGTAGAACAGATTCAAGAATTCCATTATGGGCTATTCCGGGGCATGCAATAGAAGGAATAAGGAAAGGAGTGAAGATGGACAGTATTTCTTACAAACAATTACTTAATTGGGATGGGAAAAATTGGCAACTAAAACATATAGATGAATTAGCACAAGAAAATATTATTTATTCATGGTTTCAGTATAGACAATTATTGGAAAGGTGGAAGATAGATTATAAAGTGGGTTTGATTAGAGAGGATGAAAATTTGTGGAAACAAATTAAAGATCAAAGTTGATCTCATATAAAAAGAATTTATGATGTATTAGTGGAGTTGGATTCAGAAACAGAATTAGTTAAAGATTGTATGGTTAAATGGGCTCAAAATTTTGATGAGCCGGTTTTATTAGAAACATGGGAGATAATTTGGGTGCGGAATGTTAAATTTACGCAAGCTCAAAATTTACGGGAAAATTTTTATAAAATGTTTTATAGATGGCACCTTGATCCACAAAAGATGTCTCATATGTATTCAAATTTGCAACCTAAATGTTGGAGATGTGGTTGTTTGGACACAACATATTACCATATTTGGTGGTCATGTAAAAGTATAAAAGCTTTTTGGATAAAGATATGGTGGAATATTCAAAAAAATTTTAAGAGAAGGATAAAATTTACTCCACAATTGTTTTTGTTAGGTATTATTGTTGATTGTAATGATAAAGAAATTATTTTAATGTTAAATTTAATTACAGCGGCAAGGTTGTTGATAGGACAATATTGGAAGCAGGAATCTTTGCCTACCCTGGAGGAATGGTTTTTTAAAGTTTCTTATTTATCTGAAATGGCAAAAATTTCTGCTTATCACAAGAGAAATACCTTTTGGTGTGGAAAAGATGGATAAACTGTATAGAGTATAAGTATGATATTAAAAGATATTATTTAGCTTTTGAATAATTTATGTTTAAAGTTTAAGACAATAAGTATTTTTTATTATATATATATATTGGATTTTTTTATTATATATATATTGGATTCTTTTTTTCCCTTTATTAATGTAATTTTTGTTTTAGGTTTACTTAAGTTTAAATGTTTTGTATTTTTAGTTCTTGTTACCCTGTATTCAGCTCTGGGAAGGGGGGAGGAGGGTTTTTGGGTGGGTTGGGAGGTTGTGGTTGAGGAATATTATTGTAAAATTGTAAAACTTTTAATAAAAAAAAGTTGAGCCCACCAACTGGGATTATTTTTTATTATTTCTGGCAGGACATTGTCAGCACCAGGTGCCTTATTAGCCTTGAGGGCTCCAATCAATCGGGATATCTCACTTGGTATAACGGGGGGCCAGTAAGGGATTTGGTCCAAATTAATTTGGCTCTCATTAGTTACATAGTCAGGGTCTTCATATAGCTCTCTAAAATATTCTTCCCAGGCATGAATTGGTACCTGATTAGTTGGAGGTAGGGGGGATTTTCCCAGTCCTCTGGTGATATGCCAAAAAAGGAGTGTATTTTTTGTCCTGACTGATGCAATTAGTCTATGCCAAGACTCCTTCAGAGCCGCCCTTTTCTTTTCTTTTAGAAGAGTCTTATATTGTGCCTTCAACTGCTTTAAACAGTGAGTGTGATCCTCAGAAGGGGCATTTTTACTTTTTCTGTATTCCTTGTTATATATTTTTTTTAGTTGCATGCAATCCCTGTCGAACCATTTTTTACTCTTTAAAACCGGCTTTTGGAGTGAACTAGTACTCTGTTAGTGAGAACCAATTTCAAATTTAAAATTAAAGTTTCAAACCCCTCTAAGTATGATCCTTCAAACTTATTCCTTAATAGAGATGTATGTAGTTCTATGGTTTCTGGGGCTAACATCCATTCAGTATTCCTTTGCATTTTTCTCTGTCCATTTAATTTTTATCTGGGTCTTTTGGTTCTCTAACCTGGGTAGATAGGTTGAGCCAGCCCTTAGCAGTTTCTGGTGTAATGTAAAAATAAGGATTAGTGGATCATGATCGTTTTCCAGTCGCGAGTCTACCTCCATCTTCTGCAGGAACTTCAGGAGGTCGTATGACAGTGATGGCGATCCTTTTAGAGACCGAGTGCCCAAACTGCAACCCCAAACCCACTTATGCATCGTTGGGTGCCAGGTGGGTGTGGCCTATTGTCTGGGCATGGCCCATTGGTGGACGTGGCTATGGTGGTAATGGCAGACTGGGTGGGACTAAAAACTTCAATCAATCAATTCCAACTTTGCAAGATTTTTTTTTCCCACAAGAAGTTGAAATTGACTGATTGAACCTTTTTTTTTTTTTTTTTTTGCACACGGGGCGGAAACCTAAAGTGAAAAGGTTTTATAAAACCCAGCTGAAAGCCTAGGACTGGGGCAACGGCGCGCATGCCCACACAGAGGGCTCTGAATGCCGCCTCTGGCACCCGTGCCATAGGTTCGCTACCACTGTCGTATGATATTATCCAATAATCAACTGTGGATGTTCTTCCGGCTCCCAGATACGTATAATCTGCTGGGTAGTCATCCCATGTGGAACCATTAAGGATACAAAAGTCCAAGCGTAGAGTCATCTGTCTTACACACAGACCTGCCCGATTTGTCTTGGTGTCTTTAAATTGTCTGGAATTCAGGGGTTCAACCAAATGCCTCTTAAGGTAGTTTGGAAAGTCTCATTTCTTGTGTCTTGTCTTCAAAATCACTTTCTCTTAGATAAAATTGAGTGCTGTTCTTTTAAATTAGTTTTGCATTGCTTGGAAACAGTGATCTACTTACTGAATGAATTTCATCTATTCTCTAGCAGTCTAAGCTATGTTAAGGAGTTATGAAGTTTGTAAGAATGTAAGAACCCTGCAACTAAGTAAATAAAAATAACAGGTGAGAAGATGACCCAACTTCTATAATTTCATATATTGCCATATATAAACTAATACAGATAGTTCTTGACTTATAACAGTTCACTTAGTGACAGTTTGAAGTTAAAACAGCACTGAAAAAAGGAACTTATGACCATTTTTCATACAAATGTGAACATTGCTGATCATGCTGTCAGGGATGTAGCAATGATGATAAAAGACATACTCCAAGCTTGTTACCTGTTAATATAGCAGGTAATAAGTAAAGAATTCTAGATAAATTCTAGCATTATATTTAATAAATATAAAGCTAGTTAAATTCTTTACTGATTCAAATGGCACTAATATTACTGCCAAGGGTGGTCTGTTGCCAAGGGATACTGTAGTGCAGTCTTCATATATCTGCTGTCTTCCCTACCTCAACATATATGGAGATTTAACCACCCAAACCACATCTGCACAGAGTGAGCATGTTGCCCTCAGATAGAAAATTATCGGAAATTATCCAATGTGCTGAGCTTCAGTGAATGATTTTGTCAAAAAGCCATAAGTCATCTTCCTGACTTCTTGAGGTAGGAAGGATTCAAACTTGTTATAAAGCTGTGTTTGTCACTACCAGTATTATCTCAAGAAAATTCCCACCACCTCCTAGCTGTTTTAAAGACTAAGTATTATATATGTGATAGATTTCACCTCTCCAAATATCCTGTCTCAGTCTTATAATAACTAGTCACGCAGAAATAAAAGTTAAACTGGACCATAGGTTACCTACATTATGGTTTCCAGTTCCAGGGGCAGCCATATGAAGATGGATCAAGATGAAGTCAGTTGAATCACCATCCACTTTTACATGTGTTGCATATAAAAATGGGGCAAGACTTTAATCAGATGGGTGGGGCCTCCAATTTGACCCCTTCTATGGCTACCCCTGATCAATTCAAAAAGATGTAAGCAATTGTATCTGAAAAAACGTTGTAGAAATCTGTTATAACAGTCCTACTTTTTTGTGATGTTGTATGTATTAAATCTCTGACCATTCCCTCATATTCCTCTTACTTAAATTACTTGGTGATGACGCAATGGCAAGAGAACAACTTATTTGCCAATCCTTTGAGTAAGTTTTCAAGTTAATTCTAAACCCTGTTTTCCAACAGCCCGATGTACCTGTTACTTTATTCACTTCTTTGCTCCCTGGAAAACAAGGTCTGTTGGTCTTGGTTTCTTTAGTAAGCAAAACACTGTAGTATGATTATGTCAATGCTCAGGCCATTTCCTATTCTCACTACTCAATAAAGAGTTCAACAGATCTGCTTGCTGAATTGATAGGAGCATTCCAAAGAAATATCAGAAAATGATTGTAATTCTTTCTGGGAAGAATCATCTTAAAATTCCTGTCTTTCCAAGAAGCAATATTAGAATTGCAGAGAATTTCTCCATGTCCAAATTAGTCTGATTGTGTATTTCCTGCTGAATGAAACCAGCCCTTGTGCCTGTCATATGCTGAAATTATTTCTGATGTAGCAGCTTCACCAAGTAGGCTGAAGTTCCACTGGACAAGCTGGGAATAGGCAGGAAACAAGTCCAATAACACCCCCATGTCTTTGCTAACTCGTTAGGAGTGGAGAATGATAAATAGCAAAGTTAGAAGTACAAAGCAGACCCATTTTTATGGAATGAAGACCTATTTTCAAAACTGTATTTTCCAAATTGAAAGATTATAGAGAGGACTTCAGGAGAAAATCAACACAGAATGCAGTTCCTCCTCCCTGCCTGTGAAAAACAAACAAGGTTGATCAGAACAGATAATTAACTTAAGACAGAAGAATTGCTGACTTATCATCCAGACCTGCAGACTCTGCAGCCGAAGCAGAAATGTCTTCCTCCAAATTCCTTTTGGTTGGGGGTAGGGGAATGTGATAGTGGGGAATTTAAAGATTTCACTGAGCAGTTTTAATTCTAGACATAATTACATTGCAATCTTTTCCTCCTGCTTGTGACACTTTAGATACCCAAGACCAACATCTCAAACAGTCACCTTGCAAGTCCAATTAGGAATAGACCAGTAGGTGTAGTTATGATCTCAGCTTCCTAAGATAAGAGAAAGGTTCAAGATCTATCCAGTAGTACCCTTATATTGAACAGTGACTCTAACATTTAAGCTAAGAGGATGCCTGAGTGATTCTACTCAGACAGAATTACATCAACTTTTCTATACCGTATCCTAATCCTAGCATTACAGTTTATGAATGTCCAGGAAACAGAGTAAGTGATAAGAGGAAACACATGGAATTGACTTGGATGAACTACTCAGTTTGACTCAAAATAGAAAAGGGATGGGGGAGGAAGATTTGTACTCCTTGCAGCTTGGTAGAGCTAAAAAGGTTCTGAGATCGTTTTCCTTCTGCCAAAATGCTAGGATTCAGTCAAATGGCCTTTGGGAAAAAGAACCCAGGTCCTGAGAATATGAAAGAGATTTTCCTCATTTCTACAGTTTCCTCATCAAGGAACAGAGTATAATAATTGCATATGCTGCCTTACCAAGTCAGGCACTTGATATGAAGAGAGGAGCAGGTAGACCAGAGGTAAAGGAGGATTTCTTCAGCTAGGAGGTTGTGATACTTAACCCCCTCTCTCTCCCTTGCTCATGAATTCATATTGATTTTCTCTTCTCAACAGTGCTGTCTTCTGCTCATCAATAGCACATTACAAATAGGGCCTCCATCTGTGTTTCCCTGCTCCGAGTTGGAAGTAATCTTTTCCAGCTTATGCTGGACCAAATATCTTGTGTGCTTCGAATGTTATGTTTTACTTGCTTCTAAACAGCACCTGCCCCTTTATTGGCTCCTATACAAAGGTAGGAATTGTCCTCACTTGAATCGGTGGTTGATTCCTGAAACTCCCTAATCTCTGTTGCAGATGCTTTTGAAAAACAGAGTCTCAAAAGCATCATCATTATTATACATAAAATATGCATTATTTTATGACTTTTGCAGTCACTTGCACTACAAAAAGGAACATTTATTTTAGAATTGGTCATTGTGTCTGCACGAATGTATATTTCAGTAATTCAGCTCGGTGTGTGTGTGTATCTCCCATTCTTTTTTTCACATGCAACTTAAAGCAGCAAACTGACCAACCCTCTTTTCCCACAACAGTCCTGTAAAGTGGGCTGGCTGAGTGACAGTGACTGGCCCAAAGCCATGTATAACTTTTTTCATACCTAAGGCTGGATTAGAACTCACAATCTCCAACAGCTTGTAGGCCAACACCTTAACCACTACACCAAACTGGCTCTTATTAATGTAATCATTGTATATTATATTAATTATAATTAATATAACTTTTCAAAGTTATATGCATTATATATCTCTCAACCTGAACCAATCCATTGCAAGTTGAAGTTTGTAGACTAAAATCTATCATGTTTGTTCAGTACATCTTAGTAGATAGTTGACAGATGTTTTCTGACTCCCCAAACTATAGTTAAAAAAGAATGGCTATCTCAGACATCCAATCTGGCCCATGGCAAGATCTACCTGGAAAAGGAGAAAAGAGACAGGCAACTCCCAGATAGGTAGGTAGATAGCAGATAGGTAGATAGTAATGGAATCTTGGGGAGAGGTCATCAGATTGACATAAAGCATTATACTATCATGACACAAGTCCATTCTGTTTGTTTATTCTCTTCTGTTTATTATGAAGTCACATGTATGTGCACGAACACACACACATATACACACACACACACAATCAAATGGGATGGAGCTTGCAGCATGGTATAATGATGCTCTTGATCATTTTGATGAAAGCAATAGGAAAATTCGATGAACACCTCTGTGTGGTAGAATGCAATCTGATTCAACCCACTGCCATCTCAATTTGGATATTTTTTTCTTAAACTGTTTTAGAGGTAATCAGGACAGGTCAGGAACAGCTTAAGGGTTCAATACAGAAATGTTCTTAGTTACTGTTATGTCCCGAGCCTTGCAAACGGCTCGGGCGTTTGCAGGCAGTCCCGGGCAGGTGCAAAGCTGCCCGGGACCAGACAGGCTGTCGCCAGCGCCGTGCGCATGCGCGGGTGCTGGCGCGGGAAAAGTAACCCATTTACCCGGGAGTTGCCTATATAAGAGGCTGCGAGGCGTTTGGGCGAGGCTGAAGCCATCTTCCTGTAAGCTGAACGCTGAATAAATGAAACTGAGAACTCCAGCTGCTTCTCGTGTCTGTTTTCCCGCCACGGACTCAACACTGGCGACGAGGATGGGATGCCTTGCACTACCTGGAAAGGAAGAAGTGTAAGCTTACCCAAGGAGTCCTGAGCGGCGAAAGAGGAACGGCGTCGACTCGGCAGCTGCCCGCCAATCCGGTGCGCATTCGGGGGTAGGCTGGCTGATAGACCCGTCTCCTGAAGATCCGAAGATGGCGAAAATCGGAAGGCTTTCGGAATTCGACGTCTCACATCCAGAGCGGTGGGAGTCCTACGTATCCAGAATGGAGAACTACTTCAAGGCAAACCAAGTGAGGGAAGATAGCTTGAAGGCGGCCACCCTGCTTTGCGTTTGCGGCCAAGACGCCTTCGAAATCGCAGAAAACCTTGCAGCACCTGTCCCAGTAGAGTCTGTAAGCTACGCAGACCTGAAGAAGCTGCTGAAGGAGCATTTCCATCCCAAGGTGTCCGTTATCTCATGGCGCCACACCTTCGAACAAAGGGATCAACGGTCCGGTGAGTCAGCCAAGGAATACATCGCCGCGTTACGGAAGGCCGCCAAGCCCTGCGAGTTCAAGGACCTCGAGGAACGACTGAGGGACCGATTCGTGTGCGGGTTAAGGCATCGCGAGCTACAACAGAGACTTTTCGCAAAGGAAGAATTATCCTTCCAAGACGCCTTAAGGGAAGTCACCGCAGAAGAAGCAGCAGGCGGCGCCGTCAAAAACATGCGGCCGATCAGAAACAGTGCAGAGGGTGCGTCCGTGCACCAGGAAGACGTCCGACGAAACTCCGAGGAGGATCCGGACGAGGAAGTCGACCGTCTACACCCCGCGAAGGAAGAGAACCAGAAGGGAAGCTCTTCGGCTCCGCTCAAGTGCATCGGCTGTGGAGGTCGCCACAGGAGAACCGACTGCAAGTTCCGCTCCGCTACCTGCCGGGCATGCGGTAAACAAGGGCACATTGCAGCTGTGTGCCTGGGCCGACGAAAGGCACAACCCCAAGAAGAACGCCTGAAGGGTACCAGATTCCCCAGCCAGAATAGGGTAGGTTTTTGCGCTTCGCGAAGAAGCATCTGTAGAACAGGCACACACAAGCCCATGAAGAAAAAGCTGTCACTCAACGTGAAGCTACAAGGGGTTCCATTATCTATGGAACTAGACACAGGGTCTGCCCTGTCCATCATTTCATTGCATACATTTAGGAAGATTTGTTCCAGAAGTGGGTCTAAGGCCAAGTTAAGGCCTTCTGATATTGTATTAACAGATTTTCAGAACTCAAGAGTGTGTGTTAAGGGGGAGGCCACCCTTAACGTGCAATACAAGAGTTTTGAAGGTCCACTAGACTTATTAGTAGTAGGGGGTGAACGAACGAGTCTCATAGGACTCGATTGGTTTGAGGCCCTGGGGATACACGTCACAGGACTCAATAGCTTACAAACACTCGACCTACAGGAAGTCTGCACAGAATTTGCAGATGTTTTCAGCCCCCAGCTGGGCACATTCAAAGGACCACCTGTGTCCTTAAAGCTAGACCCCACTGTCACTCCCATTAGGATTAAAGCAAGAAGGGTCCCTTTTGCTTTAAAAAGTAAGATTGACACTGAACTAGACAAACTAATCCAACAGGGAATCCTAGAACCTGTTGATTCCAGCCCGTGGGAGACCCCCATTGTCACGCCTCTAAAGGCAAATGGGGACATTCGCATTTGTGCTGATTACAAATGCACACTCAATAAGGCATTGCAGCAACATGCCTATCCTGTTCCTGTGGTCAGTCACATCCTGGCCTCTCTCAAGGGGGGGCGTGTTTTTGCAAAGCTTGACCTAGCTCAAGCATATCAACAGCTGCCTGTTGATGATGATGCTGCCATAGCTCAGACCATTGTGACCCACAGGGGAGCCTTTAAAGTAAAAAGGCTACAGTTTGGAGTGAATGTCGCTCCTGGGATTTTCCAAAGCGTTATGGAAAACACACTACGAGGTATACCAGGGGTCTGCCCCTACTTTGACGATGTCTTGATTGCAGGAGACTCCACACACATTCTAGCTGAAAGGCTTAGGGCTGTCCTGTTAAGATTCAGGAAATCAGGCCTCAAGCTCAGAAAAGACAAATGCCAGATTGGGGTGCCTTCTACTGAATTTCTGGGATTCAAAATTGATGCTGCTGGGATTCATCCTGCTGAATCCAAACTAACTGCTATTTTAGATGCACCCAGGCCAAAGTCTAAGGCCGAACTTCAGGCCTTTCTAGGCCTCCTGAATTTCTACAATTCTTTTCTTCCACATAAAGCTAGTGTAGCTGAGCCTCTTCACAGGCTACTAGACAAACAGGCTGTGTGGCTGTGGTCACAAGCGCATGAGGCTTGCTTTAAAGAAGTCAAGGCCTTGCTCACTTCTAACAGTGTTCTTGCACATTTCAACGAGTCTCTCCCTGTGTGCATCGCTTGTGATGCGTCCCCCTACGGGGTTGGAGCTGTCCTGAGTCACCTCAGGTCTGATGGAACTCAGGTTCCTATTGCATACTACTCCAGAACACTGTCTTCTGCCGAGCGCAACTACGCTCAGATAGACAGGGAGGCTCTGGCTGTTGTTGCTGGAATTAAAAAATTCCACGATTTTCTATATGGCAGGCATTTCACGGTCTTCACTGACCATAAGCCTCTGCTGGGACTGTTTACCACACGTAAGCAGACTCCCCACATCATTTCCCCTAGAATGCTTAGGTGGTCTATTTTCTTGTCTGCATATGATTTTTCATTACTCCACAAGCCTGGGAAAGAAATGGGCCATGCTGATGGCCTCAGTAGGTTGCCTCTGCCAGTAGTAGAAGCTGACCCCGCGCCAGCTGTCAACATTCTATCAATCCAAGCCTTGCCCGAGCTTCCTCTTAGTGCCAGGGATGTTACCGCTGAAACAGGTACAGATCACACACTTTCACGTGTCCGCTCCTGGGTCCTGTCCGGGTGGCCTGAGCACTGCCCTAGTCCTGAGTTTCAGAGTTTCTGGTCCAAAAGAAACGAACTGTCCCTTTCTCAGGGTTGTCTGCTTTGGGGAAACAGAGTTGTCATTCCCACCTCAATGAGGACTAGGGTCTTAGAATCCCTCCACGAGGGTCATCCTGGCATTGTTCGTATGAAGGCTCTTGCACGCAGCCACTTGTGGTGGCCTGCTTTAGATAAAGATATTGAGGCTAAGGTACACGCATGCCACCTGTGCCAACGATCTCGCCCAGAGATGCCCCAAGCTCCTGTGCATAGATGGGAGGAAACACAGTCCCCATGGTCTAGGGTGCACATTGACTACGCTGGGCCCTTTCAGGGCCAGTTCTTCTTGGTCCTTGTTGACAGCCATTCAAAATGGCTTGAGGTTGTGCCTGTCTCATCCACCACCACTGCAAAGACTATTCAGGTACTGAGGGGGATTTTTGCTGCACACGGGCTGCCAGATGTCATTGTGTCCGACAACGGCCCTCAATTCACCTCCTCCGAATTCCAAGCTTTCTTACAGGCAAACCTGATTCGTCATGCCACGTCTGCGCCTTTTCACCCGTCCACCAACGGTATGGCTGAACGCATGGTGCGCATCGCAAAGGACGCCTTGAAGAGACTCACCTACGGGGACTGGCATCACAGGTTGGCTGACTTTCTCCTTTCTTATCGCACCACACCGTCCACTTCTACAGGGAGAAGTCCAGCTGAACTTCGTTGGGGGCGCCAACTTACTACTAGACTTGACCGGTTGCATCCGGACAGACTGCCTTCATCTACCTCACATCCTAGGGCACCTAGACAACTACTTGTGGGTGCCCCGGTTTGGGCTCGCAATTACGGGCCTGGTCATACATGGGTCCCCGCTTCTGTGTCCAGGATCACAGGTCCTCTCTCCTACGAGGTTGCCCTGGACAACGGTCGTGTCCTGCGTCGGCACATCGACCAACTTCGCTCTAGGCGAGACTTTTCTGCTGAGACTCCTGGGTCTTTTCCAGGGGGGGAGAGGGACCCTTTGGAGCAAAGGGAAGGGCAAGAGCTACTGCCCATCTCCACTGAGGGAGCCACAAACGGCTCGTCCCAAGGTTCTGCAATTGCTCCGAAAAGAAAGTCATGGAGCTTACCCACACAACAGGCACTCACGCCTACTCCAGCCAGGGAGTCACCCCGGGGGCATACTCACTTTCCACACACATCACACAGCACTCCAGCAACGGAGGATACCCGGGGGCATCCCAACAAATCATTCCCCGCAAGAGAGCTGGCACACAATTCCCAAGGTTGGCCTGACCTTACCCCAAATCCTACAGGGGGTCAAACATACACAGAGCTAGTCGAGGAACCAAGTCCCGACTACAACAACCCTAGCACAAATCAGGGAACACCTGAGTTTTGGGAAAGTACAGAAACCCACACGAGCCCGAACACAGAATGGGGTTCAGGGAATGGACAGCCTCCTGACAGGTCTTGGACTGACCTAGGAGGTTCTACAGAGACGCCCAGCAGCGGCTATCACTTCAAGGGGCCTGAGGGTCTACAGCTAGGTAGGTCAACCAGGTCACAAAGTAACAGAAGCCCTGGCCTGACGAGCCCGGTGGGCAAGCAAGCAGGCCAGGCATCGGGGCACAGTCCTTGGAAGACACCAGGGCACAATAGAGAGAACAGGCTCACGCCTCCCTCCAGTCAGGGGACTTATGCCAGTAACCCAGAGCTAAGAAGGTCACAGAGAGCAAAGAAATCTCCTAAGTATCTAGAAGATTACATAACATTGCTGGCAAGGCAAAAGCCAGTAATCAGTGGGAGCACTGGGGAGCAAAATGTCATATAAAATAAATGTTGTATGTTGGTAGTAGTTTTAGCCCGGGGGAAAGGGGTGTTATGTCCCGAGCCTTGCAAACGGCTCGGGCGTTTGCAGGCAGTCCCGGGCAGGTGCAAAGCTGCCCGGGACCAGACAGGCTGTCGCCAGCGCCGTGCGCATGCGCGGGTGCTGGCGCGGGAAAAGTAACCCATTTACCCGGGAGTTGCCTATATAAGAGGCTGCGAGGCGTTTGGGCGAGGCTGAAGCCATCTTCCTGTAAGCTGAACGCTGAATAAATGAAACTGAGAACTCCAGCTGCTTCTCGTGTCTGTTTTCCCGCCACGGACTCAACAGTTACCATAATGCCTAGTTATACAAAAGAACTGTGCATAAAAATGCCACACAAATTGTACAGCATAAGAATTTGAAAGAATACCTGCAAGTATATACAGAGAACATCACCATGAATCTATTTCACCATTCTTGCTAGTCATGTTGAATGTTTGAAGGTGTCCTTTAAGCCATCATGTTAAACCTTTGCTCAGCACAGGAATTAAAGAATCCTTCACAGATATTTAACTTCCATTGAAGGGGAATTCACTGGCTTGTATAGTAACTTATCCCAGTGCACTTACTATTAGGATGTTTTTTGTAGCATTTAACAGGAATTTGCTTCTTTTCTTTTAAAAACCATCCAGGGATAAGAAAATATACCCCTGGCCTATGTAACTACTGTTCTGGTATTGAAACATCCTGTAATATTCCTATCATATCTTCCCTCAGTGTCTTCCTGTAAAATTTAGTTTTCAATCCCTGATCCTCTTTCTCTGAATCTTATTTATTCTAATGTATCTGATGATGTCTGGGATTGTACACTCAGATGGCACTTGAAGTTATATCAGAGAGCCCACACTGGGGATCCCACCAGGGTTTTGTCACTATCCCATCTTCCCCTTTGTTCTTTCTGCTTTCTCTTGGAGGGCAGGAAGTAGATCTGAAAGTTTGCTGAAGAGGGGGTAGATAGGAAGGTCTGTCTGGGTAGGGAGAAAGGAGATAGGCTGCTTCCAACCAATAAGTTGCTTAAGACAATGGCACAAGGAAAATTAAACCCCCTCTTTTTATTAGTTTTTTTAATCCCACCTTTATTATTTTTATAAATAACTCAAAGCAGCAAACATATCTAATATTTCTTCCTCTTATTTAAATTTTATATATTTTACTTATATTCTTCATTGGTCCTCTAGACTTCTGCCAATATGGAGTCCAGAAGACAGGTCAGCTTAAATTAGGGGCAAACTCAAACAAGAGATGTGACAAAGGCATTTGGAGATAATAAAAATGTGTGAATCATGCCATATGAATATGCCTACTATTATGTCCTGGGCCTGCTGAATGACTCAGCAGGCTCAGGAGGCTATAGAAGGCCCGGGCAGACCACGTGGTTGCCCGGAACCACACAGGCTATCTCCAGTCTTGTGAGCATGTGCAAGGTGGGAGACTAGCCTTGTAGTGATAGGCTGATGCTGTCCCTGCAAGGGAAGTATAAAAGAGCCAGTGCCATTTTATTTGCTGTTCTGTTCTGTTTGTGATCTCAATAAAGAAGTTGTGTTTTATTACTCCTGCCTGCCTCCATGTCTCTGATTCTAAAATAGAACACCCACCTTTCTTAACCTTGCAGATGTGCAGCAAGTTGACATGAAAAGTCTTGTGTTATTTCAGGACTTACAGTTTTAATGAGCTCGTGAGATGTGTCAAAGGTCATTTATTTCACCTTAAAGGAGACAGGAATGAGATTACCCACTACTCGAAATCTGATAAATATGTGTACCTTGAAGTTATTACCATCTAATTTAATTATGATATCCTAATCATACTTATCAGACTAACCATAAATACCCATATGCTTCTGCTCTATAACAGATTAATTATTGCTTTCTTGTAGAGTGATTATCTTTCCACTCTCCCAAGGAGTCATTTCATATTTTTTGCCTTGATTTCACTGTACAAGGTTCAGATTCCCTAAAGATGGATAAAGTCCATCTCTTAATTGTAATCTATACATATATGAATAAGTTTCTTTAGAACCTGTGGCCCAAGGTGAAAGATATGACATGTACAGAATATTACTCCTTGATTGAAATACATCACTCATTGTGTTCTCTAAATTCCAACCATCTATAGAAGGGATTGGTGAGTGAGCAAAGATCAAATTCTTCTATTGCAAACAGTTCCTTTTTGTTTTGCTTGTCTTCCTGAAATATTTTATAACCCTTGAGTTGTTTTAAGGCCTAGTACAGATAAGAGTTGCTTCATTGTAAATGGAATGAGATATTTAACAATGAGAGATATAAGAAACTTTGAACATTTAGATAACAGAAATATATCATAAGCAATTACCAGAGAACTCTGGATTAATCATGTTGAGTAGCATACATGAAAGGTTACTTAGGTTTAAACTTCATGAGTGAGGAAAACACATTCAAGGACAAGTGTTGCTTGGTATTTCCTTGCATATTACAGAGCATAGCTGGTACCGAAGTAGAATCCTCGTCAATGGATAATTATGACAAGGATTCTACTTTGGTACCGGCTATGCTCTGTAATATGAAAGGAAATACCAAGCAACATTTGTCCTTGAACGTGTTTTCCTCATTGAAATGGATAATTATGCCAGGACTTCTGTACAATTCTATGGATAGATACAGTGCTTTTTTTCTAAAAAAAAAAAAAAAAAGGTGCCGGAACTCACACGTCATACAACCCGCCTTGCCTACCCTACAAGGTTCCATCCAAAAAAGGTGCCGGAACTCCATTCTGGGCTTTCTATGAGAAAAAAAGCCCTGGATGGATAGATAGATAGATAGATAGATAGATAGATAGATAGATAGATAGATAGATAGATAGATAGATAGCCTTTATTGTCATATTTTTACTATGAGCAAATTGGCACATTAAAAATGAAATTTTGTTGCTTGCTCTCAAAAGTGTACACATACAAAACACATATTTAAACATGCTATATACAACATATATATAAACTTATACCCTTACATATAAATAACATATAAATATTAATCACTGTCCATCTTGAATACATAGCGGAAGGAGGAAGCTTTAGAGCAAGGGTCCCCAACCCCTGAGCTGTGGACCAGTACCAGGCTGCGGCATGCCAGCAACTGGGCTGCACAAACAAGCAAAGCCCCATCCGTGAGATGCAGGCAGCACACAACACCATGCACCCTCCAGTCCGTGGAAAAACCTCTGTCTATGGAACCGGTCCCTAGTGTCCCAAAAGTTGGGGACCTCTGCTTTAGAGTTCACAAACTTAACACTGTATGGAACAAAACTGTGACTGAATCTGGATGTTCGGCTTTGGATACCACAGAGCCTCCTCCCAGAAGGGAACAAGGAAAACAGGTCGTGAAGAAGATGTGTCGTGTCCCAGATAATCAGAGCTTATATGCTATGTCCTGGATGGAAGGGAGGGAACTGCCAATAATCTTTTCTGCCATCCTCACCACTCTCTGCACTGCCTTCCTGTCTGAAGCAGTAAGCACAATTATGCCATAAAACCCTCATCAGCAAGCCTCCACAGTTTAGCTGGTGCTTTATTTCAGGGATTGGGGGACCACTATAACAAAAGACAGCCATTATTTTTGTCAGGCTTCTTCAGGCCAGTACTGGAGGTAGAAGTCTCAAAGAGTGATTTAAGATGCTGAGAGGTTCTGCTTCTTGGAAGCATTAAAAATGCCTCTTAAGATATTATCTGTCAAGAATGAGATGTAAACAATATTCATAGTAGTGGCCAGGGTTATTTTGTTTTTTCTCCCACTCCCTCTGGGCAGTGGCAGCAGCTGACGTCTGCCCTTGTTGCCACAATTGACCACTCTGCTCCTCAGTTTTTTTCCTGCTGGCCTTTCCGGCCTTCATCCTTACACTTGTCCCTAAATGCCCTGAAATGACACTTCCTTAAAATTGGATGTGCTATAGAAATGGCTGCCAGAGGGCAATGATATTTTGCCATGCCATGATTTAGCCTTTTTCAAACCCAGTCTGAATAATGTACCCATCAAAGTGTTTCTCTGTTCTGCTCCTAATGATATTGGTATCTCTTTTTTCCTTAAAAACTTGTGAAATTTTCATTGGCCAGGAGCAAGATTCTGTTAGTTATAGAAAAACACTTTTTGCCATTGAGAAGCTGTAAGGTTATTCCTGTCATCCAGGGGAAAGCAGCATTTATATAGTTATATAACATTTTAAAATGTCCTGTGACAGCTCTGGTTTTCCCTCTGTATTCCAGCTTCCACATCTCAGCCACCAAGTTAGATCCCTTATGTAATATATTTTTTCCTCTTTTCCAGCCTGAAGTGTTGCATAAATAGCACACTGAACATCAAACCAATTTTTTTAAATTAATATTGTTCTAGGAAAGTATTTATTTCCAGGGGTGTATGTGGAGGAGAGATCAAAAATGTCAAAATGGTGAACACAATCATGCAATCAAGTTTGACCCATTTTTAGGAGAATATAAATAGTAATCGACATTAGACTTCAATTGCACAACTACCACCCTGACTTTTTAGACCACCACTCCCCACAGATACCCCTTGTTATTTCCAGCAGTAACTGACAAGAGGAATGTTGGGAAAGGCAGACTGTCTCAGATGGGGGAAAAGCAGTTCAATGTCTGCAGTCCTGTTTGGTTTGATGCTTTCTGTGATGGCAGAGTTTAAGGCTTCCTCTTCCTGACCACTTGTTACTCTTGATAATGACTGTTGTATTCTTGGTTCGTGTGCAATTGATGAAGACACATGATGACAATTAACAAACGCTTTATTCTCTTCCTCCTACAACCAAGCAAACAACAAAAGGCACGCAGGCCTTTTATACGGCCAGAAACCCAGACAATGTTAACCAATAGGAATTGAGCATTTTCCCGCCTTGCGCATGCGTACAAGGCTGGCGCCATTCTGTCTGGTCCCGGGCAGCTTTTGGAATGCCCGGGACCATTTGCAACATTCTGAGCCTGCTTTCAGCTCTTGCACCCCTCCCCCTAGATGGAATACACCTAGCTTACGCAAAGGTGCGTTGTGCCATGCGGAGAGATTGGCACACAGATGCATTATTCAAATGCAAGGAGGACGGAAATGCTTGGGTCTGCATGCAGGCAAACACGTTTTCAAAATAGTTATTAATTCAAATAAACATATCCAAAATCAAAATAATATATGAGATTCTTACTAAGTGTTAACCCTCTCATTCAGCGACCTCATAGCAAGATTCCTTATGTGTTGTCAGGAATCTCACATATTCTTCTAGACATTTCGGCGGGCACTTTGCCCGCTGCGACCTTCTAAGGGCCGGTGAGGGTGCCTGGCCTACCTGCTTGTCTACCAGGCTAGACAGGCCAGGACTTTGGTGCCCTAGATACCCAAGTGACCCTGGTGAGGGTGCCTGGCCTACCTGCTCACCTACCAAGCTAGGCAGGCCAGGGATTTGATGCCCCAAATGCCCAGGTGACCCACCCAGCTGTTGACTGGCTGGACCTTCTGAGTCCAAGCCAGCATGCCTTGGAGGGGTGGAAGTCCCTGAGTCCACAATGGACTTCTCTTGGGAACACTGTCCCTCGAGCCCAAGGCCAGCAGTTGGAGAGGCCTGGGTGGCAGAAGTGCTCCAGTACTCCAAGCCCCGGAGCACGTGCCAGAAGTGCCAAAGTCAGGAACCGCCTCCATGACAAACCCCCTTGCTACTGACTTCCTTTTTGAAGCAATAGCTGAATTATGAGAATGCCCCCAATGGAATTCCCTTTCTATGGATTTATGTGATTTGTGTGGAAACCTCTGGTCAATCTCCTTGTCTGAAGCACAATCTGACATGTTTGAATAATGTGGATACCCCCGATGTGATTCCCTGTCTGGAGCAATAATGGATGTGCGGGATGACCCCCTATCCTGGGAATTCCTGTTTGGAGCACTTGCGGAATCTTGGGATGACCCCCAAACAGCCTCAGCAGCTAGTAAGGGCCTGTTAGGCCTGAGAACCTGTGACCCAGAATGCATATTATGGTCCTCCTCCTCGCCCCCAGAGCAGAGCTAGGAGCAGAAGGGTGGCAGTCCAGTCTCCAATGCAGTTGGTCTATGTGTCTGCAAAGAACGCGGCCGTCATCCAAGGCAACTTCGTATGACAACGGCCCAGAGACCTTGCAGACCACAGCTGTGACCCAAAGATGTCCAGGCCCATAGTTCCTAGCCTAAACCGGATCGCCCACCTGAAGTCTCCTAGGTGCCCGCGGTTGTGACACCTGTGAAGCCACCCGGTCTCGGTGCAATCTGTCCAGTTTGGTAATGAGGCGGCAACCCCAGCAGAATTCTGCAGGGCTCTTCCCCGTGGTTGTGCATGGTGTGGTGCAGTGTGCAAGAAGGAAATCTGCTAACCTGTGATGCCAGTTACCGTAAATCAGTTTCTAGAGAGCATCTTTGGTAGTGCGCACCATTCTCTCTGCCAGTCGGTTGGAGGATGGGTGGAAGGGAGCAGAAGTCGCATGCCGGATCAAGTTGGCCTGAAGAAAAGCCTGGAACTCAAAAGAGGTAAATTGAGGGCCATTATCTGAAACCAGGACATCTGAAAGCCTGTGCGATGCAAAAATTCCTCTCAACACCTGGATGGTCCTGGCAGTAATAGTGGAGGAAACAGGAACAATCTCTAGCCCCTTGGAATGGCTGTCAACAACAATCAGGAAGAATTGCCCCTGAAAGGGCCCAGCATAATCTATATGCACCCTTGACCATGGGGTTTGAGTTTCCTCCCACCTATGTACTGGGGCCTGAGGCATTTCAGGCCATGACTGTTGGCACAGTTGGCACTGTGCACCTGAGCCTCGATGGCTTTATTGATCCCAGGCCACCAAAGATGGCTGCACACAAGCCTTTCATCCTCATTATACCAGGATGTCCCTCATGCAAAGAGAGCAAGATTCTAGACCTCAATGAGGCTGGTATTACTACCCTGCTAACAGGCAACCCTTGAAAGTGGAAAACTCATGCTTCTTGTGCCAGAAGCTTTGGAACTCAGTATCTGAGCACTTGTCAGGCCATCCAGACAACATCCAGGTCAGCACATGTATAAAGCGTGTGATCAGTGGTAGTTTCTGCAGCCACGTCCCTAGCGTTTAGGGGAGATTCAGGCAACTCCTGAATGGAAAGAATATTGATGGCAGGAGCAGGGTCTGCCTCTACCTGTTTCAGAGGTAATCTGCTTAGGCCATCTGCATGACCCATCTCTTTTCCAGGTTTGTGAACTAGAGTGTAGTCATATGCTGACAGGAAAATGGACCATCTCAGCATACGAGGAGAAATGATATGTGGTATCTGTTTATTAGTGGTAAACCAACCAAGCAGAGGCTTATGGTCTGTATAGACCGTGAAGTGGCGGCCATATAAGAAATCATGGAATTTCTTTATGCCAGTCACTATGGCCAAGGCTTCTTTGTCAATCTGAGCGTAATTTCGCTCTGCAGATGACAGAATCCTTGAATAATAGGCCACAGGGACTTGTGTCCCATCAGCCTTCAGATGGCTAAGTACTGCTCCCACCCCATAAGGAGATGCATCGCATGTGATGCAAACAGGCAATTGCTCATTGAAATGCGCTAAAACAGCATTTGAAGTGAGCAAGGCCTTAACCTCATTGAAACTCCTGTCATGGACTTTGGTCCACTGCCATGGAGCCTGCTTGTCTAAGAGCCTGTGTAATGGCTCTGCCACTGCAGCCTTATGTGGGAGAAATGTGGTAAAAATTTAAGAGCCCTAAGAAGGCTTGCAGCTCATTCTTGGACTTGGGGCTTGAGGAATAGCTTGCAGTTTGGATTCAGCAGGGTGAATGTCTTGGGCATCAATCCTGAAACCTAAGAAGTCAGTGGAAGTGACTCCTAACTTGCATTTATCCTGCTTTAATTTAAGGTCTGCTTTTCGAAAATGAAGCAAGACAGCCCTTAGCCTTTCTGCTAAATTTTGAGATGACTCTCCAGCGATGAGGACGTCATCGAAGTAGGGACAGACCCCAGGAATACCTCGAAGTGTGCTCTCCATGACACTTTGTAATATGCCAGGGGCTACAAATTGCAGTCTTTTGACCTTGAAGGCCCCCCCTGTGAGTTACAATAGTCTGGGCCTCCGCAGATGCCTCATCAACAGGTAGCTGTTGATAGGCCTGTGCCAGGTCAAGTTTCGCAAAAATGCGCCCCCCCTTGAGGGAGGCCAGAATGTGGCTTACAACAGGCACTGGATAAGCGTGCTGTTGCAATGCTTTATTCAGGGTGCATTTATAGTCTGCACATATACAGATTTAACCATTAGCCTTTAGAGGCGTTACTATGGGGGTTTCCCATGGACTAGAATCCACAGGTTCTAAAATGCCCTGCTGAAGCAATTTGTCCAGCTCAGCATCTATCTTACCCCTGAGGGCAAAAGGTACCCTCCTAGGCTTGACCCTGATGGGCGTGCTGGTTGGATCTAACTGTAGCGCAATGGGAGGCCCCTTGTAGGATCCTAGCTCTGAACTAAACGTCCTATCTTGGTGCTAGGAAGGGGTGGAGGAAGGGATCAAAGCAACACTGGATGCAGGGGAACACGGTGCGGGATTTCAGGTCGTATATGATGCCCTTGCCAAAGTGTTTAGTGAGCAGGAATGTGATAGCCTCCCACCTCACCGCCCAACCGACTGTGCCATTGACATACTACCGGGGACCCAGAGAAGAGTGTAGGCTGGATGGTAGGTATGGCTTTTGAGGCCACGTCTGCCTGGTGATCCCGTCAGTGTCGGGATTGGTCAGTCAACACCTGCCTCAGTGGAAGCCCTCTCTGGTCAAGGTCACCTCCAGGGGGTAACTTAAACCATGGACTAGCCAGCTGAAATCTAGAGGAGGCAGCTGGGGCCCAGGAACCAGGGGTGCCACCTGGCCTGGGCGGCGGGTACAAGTAGCCTGTCTCCCCATACCTGTCCCTGAGGAAATCCAAAGTATAATGTCCAGGGGCTGTGGAATAGTTCCATTCATCGTCTTCATCGCCAGTTACATGCTTCTCCCTCCATCCAGACAGAGCTTCCCCTCCACCAGTCACACGTGGCCCACCAGCCTCTGAACATTGCAGGGCAGAACCCAGCCACCAATCTCCTGAAGCAGCTGTAGGGGCCTGATGTCCGGACTCACCCTCTGTGTCCACCAGCTGCGGAGCCCTCTCCTTGGGCCTCATCAACGGCTGAGCCTCCCCTGCTCCCACTGCCAATGGTGCCACCACCTCCAATGCCGGATCAGGAAGCTCCTCCACTGGTTTAGCCCCTTGGACTCCCTCTGCCATTTCCCTCCACAGTCACCTCCTGCCAGCAAGGACAAGGAAAGGATACCTTATGTATTTAAAGATGAGTGCTGACTTACTGTCAGGTCGTTCTATCTTGGTGCTTCACAAAATAGCCGGCAAGCAGGAACGATAGACAACGGTAGTTTAATTCACTCCATATAGAACAAAGTCAGCACTGGGAATGGATCGCTCCCAATGCCTTACATAGGAAGTGTGTCTGCCCCACCCACGCCAAACCCACCCCACCCTCCTAAACCACCAACCCCCCCTCTAAGTCATCAACCCCACCCAGTACGCCACCATCCGGTGCGGTAAAACCCTGGCCCCACCCACGCTGTCCAGCTCTGCAGCCTTTCATCGGTAGAACCGGTCGCAAGGCTTGTTTCCTCTCCTCGCCAAGTGTCGACCCGGTGAGGCGCTGAGAGATGACATCATGAGGAAGCGTCAGCCCCGCTGCAGCACCAATAGCATCCAGAGGCAGCTGGCAACGCTGCGATGTTACACGCCAACATCACACATCAACTTGGCAATGGCGCCGGTAAGCAACATGAGGGCCTGTCGGCAGTGGGGGGGTGGCTGGCAGGGCCAGTGGCAGGGGGTAGCTGGTGGCATCCCTGATCCCATGAACAGGTCAGCCTCACAGAGCTCGACATGCGGCTCCCCCTACCAGGGGTCCCCCGGAAGACAAGTAAGACAGTGTTAATGGTCCCATTCCCCCATACCCCGTGGATGCCCTCACGGCTTTCCAGGATATTTGTGATGATATTTCCTAAGTAAACGGGGGGCATGCACATCGGTATCCTTTATCCATGATGCTTCTGATAAGGGGTACCCTTTCCATAGGACGAGGTAATACAACCCACCCCTTTTCTCCCAAGAGTCCAGAATTTCCTGGATCTCATAGTGATCAGCCGCTACAGGGCCTGGAACATCCATTGGGCATTCACTGGTCACTGGTTTCAACAGGCTACTATGAAAGACCGGGTGTAGCCTACCGAGGAACCGAGGGAGCTGAAGCCACATAGTCACCAGGTTGATTACTTACGCTATGCGAAAGGGACCGATATACTTTGGTGCCAACTTCCTACACGGGACCCAAGATTGTATATACTTCATAGAAAGGTACACCAAATCGCCCTTTTGGTCCTTCCATTTCTTGTCCACTTGCACCTTGGCAGTATCTCTTGCCTTTGCTAGGGCTTTCCTTACCACATCCCACACCCCACTAACTCATGCTAACCATTCCCCAGGCTGACAGGGTTGGGGTTCCTGACTGCTGTATTCCAGCATTGGTACAAACTCCCTGCCAGAAACCACCCAAAAGGGGGTGAAACCAGTAGTACTGTGCATGGCATTATTATATGCCACTTCCGTGAATACTACCAATTCCACCCAATCTGTCTGTTGATAAGAGACATAGCTCCGGAGATACCGCTCCACTGCAGCGTTTGCCCATTCGTTGGTGCTCGGGTGATATGCTGAACTTGGCCCCTGAGACGATCCGAGAAGTCGTACAAAATCGTGCCAAAACCAAGCCGTGAATTGGACCCCACGGTCCGAGATGATCCGACGCGGTGCACCGTGGAGGCGGTAGACATGCGACAAAAACATGCAGGCCAATCTCCAGGCAGATGGTAGCCCTTTACAGGGCATGAAATGGGCCTGCTTAGAGAATAAGTCAACCACAGTCCAAATCACCGTATATCCCCGGCTGTCGGGTAGTTATACAATAAAGTCCATGGCTATGTCTTGCCAAGGTTGGTCTGGGTCAGCCACCAACTGTAACAATCCCATGGGCTTCCCCAGGTTGGGTTTAGAGGTTGCACACACTGGGCAACTCCTCACGTACTTCTCCACATCTGTCCTCATGCAGGGCCACCAAAATTGACGTCTGGCCAAAATCAATGTCTTTAAATACCCGAAGTGGCCCGCCTGTTTGGAGTCATGGCAACGGTAGAATAACTGACTACCTAGCATATGTGGGGTATACAGTTTGTTGCCATACCACGTTAGTCCATCACGCTGGGTCAACATCCCGCGGTTGTCTTGCAACCATGGATCGTTCACGAGAGCCTTTCTCAGTTCATCCTCAAGATTTGCCACCACTGAATGGGGGATTGCCTTCGCTACATCCTGTCGATATGTGGGCATGATGGCCTGTATCACCTGCTCCCGTTGGCTGTCGTATTGCAACAACCAGGACAATGCATCCGCTAGAAAGTTTCTGCCCCCTGGTACATATTTGAGACAAAACTGGAAGCGCCAAAAGTATTGGGCCCAGTGAACGTGTTTTGGGGACAGTCTCCTAGGGGTTTGCAGCACCTCCAGATTTTATGATCTGTTCAGACCTTGAACTGGTGTTTGGCCCCCTCCAGCAAATGCCATCATGTGGATAGAGCCCAATTCACCGTGAATGCCTCCTTCTCCCAGATTGCCCACGCTTGCTCAGCTCCCAAGACATATAGGCACAGGGCTGCAACTTCCCTTGTGGATTGTGCTGGAGCAACACCTTCCCGACCACTACGTCACTGGCATCTGCCTGCACCACGAACGGCCGTTCCAGATCCGGGTGTAACAGGACTGGCTCCCTGGCAAAAAGAGCCTTCAAGAATTCAAACCCAGTTTGGCACTCTGTCATCCAGGCTAGTGGTTGTCCAGGACGTGGTCTTGTAGTGGCCATCCGGGTCCGCAGTAGGTTGGTGAGAGGCAACGACACCATAGCAAGTGTCTATAAAAGTTAGCAAACCCTGAAAAGCTCTGTAACTGATGGCGTGTCCATGGGCTTGCCATTCCAACACACTCTGTACTTTTTTCGGGTCCATCTCCACCCCCGCCGCTGATATTTGGTAACCCAGGTAGTCCAGGCGGGAGCGGTGGAATTCACATTTTGACAGCTTTACATATAGCCGGGCTTCTAACAGCTTACGTAACACTTCACGTACCAGATTGACGTGTTCCTCCATTGTTTTTGTATATATCAGTATATCATCCAGATATACAAGCACCCCATGGTATAGGTGTTCATGCAGAACTCCATTAATGAGTTGCATGAGGACCGCGGGGGCTCCTTGTAGACCGAATGGCATTACCTTGAACTGATAACTGCCTAAAGGGCAATTGAAGGCAGTTTTCCACTCATCCCCAGACTTGATCCTAACCCAGTAATAGGCCTCACATAGATCTAACTTTGTAAAGATCTTACCTTGGGCTAGATGGGCCAAAAGATCCTTCATTAGCGGGAGAGGATACATATGTTCTACACAAATAGCATTGATACCCCTGAGGTTGATGCAGAGCCGGAGTCCTCCATCCTTTTTCTCTTGAAATAGCACCAGAGCTGCTATCCGAGACTCTGCCGGCTGTATGAACCCTTATGCCAGGTTTTTGTCTATGTATTGTCTCAATTCCTCCAGCTCCGGCGGGGTCATGGGGTACATGCGGGGCTTCGGTAATGTAGCCCCCAGTAGTATGTCGATGGCACAGTTGTTTGGGTGGTGAGACGGGAGGCTATCGCATTCCTGCTCGCTAAACACTTTGGCAAGGGCATCATTTACGGCCAGAAATCTCGCACCATATTCCCCTGCATCCAGTGTCACTTTGATCCCTTCCTCCACCCCTTCCTTCGCACTGGCCTCCATCCTTGGTGGCCGAGGGCTGACACCAAGGTGCATGTGGCGACAACCTCCTTCCCACCGTATTGTTGGACCCCATTTGTCCAACCAGGCCAGACCCAGAATCACCTCCTCCATCATGGAAGGAACCACAATGAATCTGAGCACTTCCTAACGCTCCCCCATGTCCAGTCTCACCGGTTCCGTCACTAGTGTGGCAGGGGCCCCACCCAAAAGGGACCCGTCTACCTGCTTGAAGCAGATCGGGCGAACCAGACGATGGACCTTGATGCCAGCTTTCTTTACGACCTCCTTACTGACCAGACATTGAGAATAGCCTGAGTCGATTAACGCCTGGTACTCGCTGGCATGGCTCGTCATTGGACTTGTCAGGGAGATCGGGATGGCAAAAGGACAGATTGGCTGGCTTACCATGGGATCTTCATCTGGATCCATGTTGTCATACTCCTCCAAAAGGTCGTCAGGTACTTCAGTCGAGCCCCTTTGGGGAGTTCCGCCTTCCGCCTGATGAGCCGCCCTCGAATGATCCAGGGTTTTCTTTGGCGTCGGACCCGGTCTCCCCTGGATCCCCAGGGTACTTTGCAGTGCCAGGACCGGGCGCCACCCGATGTCCTGGCTCATTGCACCTGAAACATCCAAAGGTAGGTTTCACGGGAGGTACAGAGGTTGGCGGTTGTTGGCTTGCCTCTTTCAGCCGCTCCCCTGTCTGCCGAGGGATGGGCTGATCATCCGTGGACTACCAGAACTCCTGCAATCCCGCATCCAGTTCTGACTCGACTCGAAACCAGTCCTGGAGCCGGCACAGCATGCCTTGTATGACGCATGCTTGTTGTAGGTTCTTATCCAACCCATGACGGAAGTGGTAGACCAAGAGATGCTCTGGCCATGCACATAACCTGCCGGCGGCCCGCTGGAACTCCCGCATGTACTCCCGTATGGGTCGACCTCTTTGCCTCAACCCCAGTACCTCTGTTTCGGCATGCTGGACCCAGGAGGGATCTTCGAACCTGGCCCTCAGCACATCGAGGAAAAGTCCGGCATCTCCCAGCTCCCGGGCATGGTCGCTGAACAAAATGGCAGCCCACACCACCACCTCACCCTGCAAGCTTGCCGTTGTTGCAACCATTGCCCAATGAGAGGAATATTGTGGGGTAAACCAGTCCAGGTGGCTCAAGACGTGTCCCATAAACATTGCCAACTGGTCTGGGTCTCTATCAAAAGACACCACGATAAGTGGTGGGACCCACATGACGCCTGATGGCCATGGGCCCATGGCCTGTGCAGCCTGCTGGCTGCCATCCAGTGTGGCGGAACGGCAGCCACTCGGGCCTGGCCCCCAAAACCCAGATGACTCAGAGAAGAGCGTAGGCTGGACGGTAGGTACAGCTTTCAAGGCCAGCCTGCCCAGTCATCCCATCGGTGTTGGGATTGGTCAGTTGACATCTGCCTAAATGGAAGCCCTCCCTGGTCAGGGTCACCTCGAGGGGGTAACTTAAACCATGGACTAGCCAGCTGAAATCCAGAGGAGGCAGCTGGAGCCCGGGAACCTGGCCTGGGCGGTGGGTACAAGTAGCCTGTCTCCCCGTACCTGTCCCTGAGGACATCCAAAGTATAATGTCCAGGGGCTGTGGAATAGTTCCATTCATCATCTTCATCGCCGGTTACACGCTTCTCCCTCCATCCAGACAGAGCTTCCCCTCCACCAGTCACACGTGGCCCACCAGCCTCTGAACACAGCACCTCCAGCTCCCTAGGTGTCGTTGAATGTAGTTTGGCTTTGGCAGTTTATCCCAAGACACAATCTCAGTCGTACAGTGTGTGGGGCAGTGGGGTGGAAGTGCATTGTATTCCTTCTCACCAAAGACCTTGACTAAGTTGTGATATTTCTTGGGAATCAGCAGTTCTAAGTTACCACTTCCATCTAGTTTATTGGCAGGTTCCACTTTCACTTTCTTAGCTGCAGGTGTGTAGTGGATTCTTAGTACTTTCCTAACTCTAACCGGTTGGATATTTTCCTTCACAACTTCCACTTGTGTCTATCCCAATTGATAGATGGGCTCAATTTTTTCTACAATGCCAGACCCAGGACCATGGTGTCTGTCGTCCATGGGGCCACAATTAACCAAAATATCTCTGTACATCCCATCTTTTAGCTCAGTTAGGCAGGTCATTGATACTCTGCCTGTTATCGAACCATCTAGCTAAGGAAATGCTATGGGCTTTCTTAGATTTCTTAACCTCATTCCTAATTTCTCTACACTTGGGGACTGACCAAGTCCAGCAAGGCCATAAGGACCCTTTTTACTCCGAAGAGGACACTAAAATCTTCATCCTAGCATGGAGATGATGGTGCCACTTACCACTGTCTTCTCCTTTACTGTCTTCTCCTTTACTGTCACTCTCATAGAAGACTGGTCCCATCTTGACAAGGGGCGGAGTTCCCTCCGCTTCACTGGACAGAGGGGAAAACTCTATGAATTGCTGTCCCACACACATTTTTTTCTTTTGGCTTCGACCACGACTGGTGCCACTGGTGCTGCCGGCTGCAACAGAGGAGAAGGCATGATGAAGGTTGCTGCTGCTGTCGCTTGTACTGGGGTTCGACTGCATCCGCAGCTGCTGGTGCTGCTGGCTGAAGGATAGGAGGAGAGGGATTGCCAGTGCTGCCAGGGTTTCCACAACTCCTGATGTTGCCACAGCACAAATCTCCACCCTTTGCACTTCTCTCGCAGCTGCTCCATGGACAGGCTGAGGCCAAAGATCAGGATCTTCCACTAGGCAGCATGGTCCCATTCAGCTAGCCACTTTGCTCTCCATCTACTGTTTTGGACCATGTTGACTCTAGCAGAGAGAAGGTGGTCTTCAGTTCCTGGTACGGGGCATCTCTCACTCCTTCATGGCTGTGGGTCATTGCTCGGACTTCTCGGGTCAGTTTTGGGCATGCGCTGGCAGCCTGCATTCCAGTTCCAGCCTGAGACAACACCAGCTCTTCCTGAGTTGGGACTCTCCTGGCCTCTTTTTTTCTTCCATGTCTTTGCCATAGCCAACATCTCAAGGTTGACCTCCTGGTGGAATCCAGGTAGGCTATTACTGTGAGAACTGGCTTAATGTCAACTGTCCCACTGCATTAAACAGCAAGACATTTTTTCTCCTAGGGTATAACTTTATTGAAAAGGCATATGGGTACAGAAGTAGAAAAGACAGTTCTGACATTTTCATGCATAAACAGCATAAACTTCTCCTTTTCCCCCTGTCCCAGTGTCCATTGTCCACCAATTGGTTACACTTGCTTTATTTTGGAAATGACCTCTCTGCCTCAGACATTCCCTGGTTTGGGTTTGTTTCACACCTCCAGGTGGCACATTTTCATTCCAGAGTTCCCTCCCAAACCTTCCTTGCATTCCAATGCCTTCCCTCCCCGCTCCCGTTACTGTTGTCTGGTTGGAGCAAGGCTGGATAGCGAGTCAACCATGACATCATATTTTTAAGGTCCATTTTCACAAACCATTAAGATATTTACACCATATAACTGTTTCCAAATTCCTTTTTGATAAATCATTTTATTAAAGATTACAATTTACAACAATAAAAACTAATACAAGCTAAAAAAATAAAAAATAGAAAGTGCAGAAAATAAAAAATAGAACAGAAAGAAAAAATAAGAATATAATAAAGAAAAAGAAAAGAAATTCATTTTTCTCTTTAACACAACACATATAAACAATTTTAGTAACTTATCACTTTCTCTTAAAATATAAACAATGATCTCTTTTTCTCATATCCCATCTCTTATCTATAAACAGATCCATAAAACCTTGTCATTTTAGCCCTGAAGTTAGCAAAAGTTCATTAAGTGTTACCAGACTTAACATACTTTAACCTTAATCAAATACACTAATTTTATATTCCTCCCTTTTACTTCTAACAATCTTGACCTTTTGTACCTTCAAATAATATCTTAGAATTTGATTTCTCTTCATTTTTTCTTTACCATGAAATTCTTTAAAACTTTAGAAAACCTCTTTTGTAAATATATTACAGGAAAATTGCCCAGGCCACACTCTTGGTTTATTATTTATATAACCCTTTTAATTACTAAAACATTAGCTGGTTTCCTTTTCATCCCATGTCATTTTTCTAGTTGTCTTTTTAAAATCCATGTCAGGTAACATTGTTCCTCTTCCACAGCATCTTTGCAGTCTATCTATAGAGGAAGACAGTGTTAAAATTATGGGGTCCATTGTTCAAAAATATTCTTCAACATTTCCCATGTTAAAATATTTTTTTAGTTTGTATTACTAAATTGAATTTGAATATTCCTCCCCTTTAATTGTAATCTTTAATTGCTTCTAGTTCTTTCTAGTATCCAATTTTTAAAGCCTTATTTTATGTTTTTTTAAGAATGCAAAATAATATTCCCATAAGGAAGATTCTTTATAATTCCAAAACCTTATTTCAAATTTATCAGCACCCTAAGTCCATGTTTGACTTTTGACTTTCTAAAATCAACATCCTAATCACTCTTTTGTTGTTTATTCCTTTGTTTTTTAAGTCCTTAAATTTGCATTTGAAACTTCTTTAGCTAAGGATTGAAGGAAACTTGCCCAGTGCTGTCAAGCTTGAGGATCCAAGCTGTAAAACAGTTACAAGCAATTTCTGAAAGTGATTAGAAAAAAAAAGTATGCAAACTCAGTTTTAAAGGTGCCAATTTCAATTTCAGCAAGATAGCTATTCCTTTATTTCCCAGAGCTGTCTTGCAATCTCCTTGTGAGGAATAGCTATCTAAAGTACTTGTAGAAGATCTGAAGTCCTTCTCCAGAGAGGAAGTAGGAAGTCCCGGCCTATTCACTGGCTCTTCATTCTGTCATGGTGGTTATTGTCTCTGCTTTTCGCAGAGCCATCTTCATGTTCACAATTTCTTTTTGGGAAATCAGTCAAATGTTTCCAAATTCTAAAGAAAACTAATTTTAGCATGCTTCAATGCTCTCCTTCCAGCAGTTTTGAAAGGCTGACACAAAATGTTCCCTATGAGCTGAGACTTTGCCCCTGTGGACAAGAGGCTGTTGAAGCTACAGCTCATATCCTGGTACACTAGGGGTGTCAAACTGCCGGCCTACGGGCCTGATGCATCACACAACAACCGCGCCCACCTCATTGTCGGCAATGGGAAAAACGTCGTTGCAACATGTCACATGACATCACGAGTTTGACACCTGTGTGCTACACTGTTCCCTCCATAAGACTATAAGGACCTGAGTTATCACTCCTTATCTGGTAAAACACTGATTCTGATCTTTTTTATGTGCAATTGTTGTTATCAGATCCATATGATAAAGTCTCCTTGAATTATCTATGTTTTACTTTGTTATTATTATAACAAAGTTATAATAATAATAGTAATAATAGTAATAGCAATAATAATAATAAAGTTGGAAGGGACCTTGGAGGTCATCAAGTCCAACCCCCTGCTCAGGCAGGTAACCCTATACCATTTCAGACAAATGACTGTCCAGTTTCTTCTTAAAAACTTCTAGTGTTGGAGCATTACCAGCTTGACTGTTCCCAATATTAACTCTGTTTCAGAAGTTATCTATAATATCAATAAGAAATGACCAGATACTTGAGATAAGGCAGAATGAAGAGAGTGTCCTTCCTGCTGAAGAATAATTCATTAAATGCTAAAATAGTTTTGTTGGAAGTCAGCACCCACCCACTGTCCTAGAGAAGGAAATATTTTGGGGAATATTAAAAAGGCAGAATATTATATTTCTCCAAGGGAATAATGGAGAAGATCTTTAAAAAGGCAGAAACTTCTTTCCCTCCCCCCCCCCAGCCAGAAATTCAGCAGAAGCCAGGTCTGTAGAAATGCAGATTTGATAATTCTGTTCAGGAAGATTGGAGCAGGAAGCTAGAAGCTGATAATATTAGAAGGACAAAGACCCCTAAAATCTATATACACCATCCAAACTCTAAAGACATGATCTTTAGGACATAATAGAATTAACCCATCACCATCAAACTACCAAAAGGCCATGCTCAAAAGCTCAGGTCAAAGTTCATGCCACAGGAATAGGAAGAACAACTCCAAACACAAAAGCCCAAGAAGATATAAAAACCCACCACTCCCAGCAACATGTGGTCAGCTTTCCCAGAGCCACATTTCTGTTTGGCTCTGCTCTTCAATAAACAACCACCTTCTTTCTAAAGCAGTGTCCATTTTGTTTATTCCCGGCTTGGACTGGACCCATATGAAGAATTTTTCATTCAAAAATTTGGCACCGCAGATGGGACTTCAAGCTAACCTCTCCAGTGGGTAAGCCCCATTTTGCCAGCAGCACACCCCGTGTGTCTGTGGATGGATCTCCCAGACCCTGCCCATTTGGAGTGATGGTAATAAAGGGAGTTTTGAGTCTGAACTCAAGGGCTGCTTTGGAAAGAAGGTAAGTACCTCTAAATTTTAACTTTAAAGTGAAGGAAATATATGTATGTCAATGTGTGAGAGTGAGAAGACTCTTTTCCCACTCACAATTGGATCTTGTTCCTCTGGCCTTTCCTAACCACCGAAAGGATCTGTTAATGTGGCAAACCCTGGAAAGCATGGGGGTTTGGCCAGAGCATAGGACCTTTTGTTAGGGAAAAAGGAGAGGCTGTATGAAAATGGAATGGAAAAGTGAGTGAATCGGATTTGGGCAACCAGCTGGTAAGGCCCTGTAAGCAAAGTCAGGTTGCAGGAGGTGCCCATACTATTGCAAAAAACAGAGATCCTCCTGGACCCCTTTTTTGGTCTGAGAAACTGATGATGGTGTGTTCCCTGGTTAGGAGGTGCCCATAATCTGTGAGGAAACAAGAGACCTCCTGGATGTTTCTTTCTTTTTTTTTTTTTTGTCCAAAAACTGACTGCAGGGCAGCAGTGTTAGTGTCACTAAGAGCGGCTGGGTTGTGCCATTGGAAAGGACCCGACTAAGCCGATTGAACCCCACATCATAAGGGGAACACGGGAAACTGTAATTCGAGGGTCATGACAGGAACAACCCT
Source organism: Crotalus tigris (assembly GCF_016545835.1). Classification (NCBI taxonomy): domain Eukaryota; kingdom Metazoa; phylum Chordata; class Lepidosauria; order Squamata; family Viperidae; genus Crotalus; species Crotalus tigris. Next base: position 50,003 of record NW_024097133.1, read on the forward strand.
TAGGAGATTTGTTGGTGGCGTGAGATGAGAGGCGAGTGCCCATCTAAGCTGGTATGAAGAGAAAATGAGCAAGGGAGATATGTAAGGAATGGCCTTTGCTCAGGGACAAAGCTGAGAAACCAATTTGGCTAAATAAAAGTATTTAAAAGGAAAGAGAAATTAAAATATAGGAATAGTGATTTTTCTCTCTCTCTTTCTGTGCAACTACACAATATGTTTAAGATTTGTGTCTTCCCTAATTTGAGTTAACAGATTTATACTGGGAATGACCAGGGTGTGAAAACTGAGTGTTCTGTTTTCCTCTCCTTTCCTATTTGTCTTTGTGTATGTGTGTTTCAAAGTCTTTATGTATCCTCAAGGTTAATCCCTAGAAACAAGAATTTTAAAATTCTGCTAAAAATTCTGCTTAAAATAAGCCACCCAAAAAAAAAATACCCTCACCCTATTTTGTCTGGCCAGCAAAATAAGGTGAAGAGAAATGTGTTTTTTTTTTTTCTTTCTCTCTATGTGCTTTAAAGAATAGCCCAAAGTTATCAGGAGGGAATGTTTAAGTTCATTCACAGAAAAAGTTTCATTCTTGCATTTACTGTATGTGTTTAAATGGGTTTCATCTGTCTACTTAACATCTGTAATGTTAATCTTAATGTCTTTTCAAACTCTGCCCCCCATTTTGCTTCTCCATTTTCTTATCCTCTGTTCTCAATGTCTAAGTCTGACTAGCAATGTCTCTCCTGGGAGAGTCACCCAGAAAGGGGGAGGAGGGGAACCTGTTCTCATATCTTTCAGCCCTGTACAGATGACTCCTGCAACCCTTGGAAGCAGAGTACACTGACCCAGAAGACCCCACATCTATTTGAGTCAGGAAATGGGGTTTGGATCCAGCCATCCATTAGAAAACCACCATGCAACCAGAGTGGAACAGATCTTCCCAGGTCCTACCATCAACCAGATGCTTGTGAAAACTGCAGAGAAAGGACTCCTGGAGTCATTGGCCCCCACGTGAAACCTCAGAAGACAACTAGGAAGACTTTGGATGGGGGAGGGCAGAAACTCACTTTAAGGTTTTCTATCTTGCCTCATTTGTATTGTAATTAGCCATTTGAATGTATTTATGAAGAGATGGCATTTGGGAATGGTTGGCACAGCAAGTACTGAACACCTTGGACTTCTGTTTGGTGGGAAGAAAATTTGTGGAGGATGTTTGAATTACCTGTTTTGTATTAGTAGCTGCAAGCATACACACACACACAGAGAGAGAGAGAAAGAGAGAGAGAGAGAGAGGGAGGGAGGGAGGGAGAGAGAATCACACTGAAGCTATCCCCTTCACCTACCTTCAGTAAAGCTCCCAGGATGATTCTTGCTCTGTGGCACTAAAGCTCTGCATGCACACCTTCCTGCAAATTCCAAAGGGAAGGGAACAGGCCCCCTCAGGCAATTTGCAATTCATATGCCCTCACTGAGGAGGTAGCAGGAAAGAGATTTCCAAACCCAAGCCCTGAACATCACAAACCTGGATGCACTAAACTAAGAAAAAAGGCAGGCTCAGTAAGCAACCCTTGAAAATGGGTAGCCAATGATTATGTACCGAGGCAAACATGGCTGTGAAAAAATTTGAGGCATGTGCAGACCTGACTGGAAAGCTCAAAGTGAAATCAAACATCTAAAATAATTGGCACAGAATATTTTCCACCTAACAGAACTTTTGCCCTGACTTCTAGATCTCCATGGGTTGGAAGCTCCCCCTTTTGGGAGCCACTGCAGGAATCTTTTTCTGCTGCCTCTATTAGTGTTTTCCCCTTTTTGCATTAACAGTTTAAAAGTTGTTTATCAAGTCTCCTTGACCAGATCAATTTTTAATCTTGTGCCAGTAAAAATGTGTTACCCACACTTATATGGCACAATGGGGGGATTATTGTTGGAAGTCAGCACCAACACACTGTCCTAGAGAAGGAAATGTTTTGGGGAATATTAAAAAGGCAGAATATTATATTTCCCCAAAGGAATAATGGAGCAGATCTTTAAAAAGGCAGAAACGTCTCCCTCCCCCGCAGCCAGAAACTCAGCAGAAGCCAGGTCTGTAGAAATGCAGATTTGATAATCCTATTCAGGAAGGTTGGAGCCAGGAAGCTAGAAACTGATGAGATTAGAAAGACAAAGACCCCTAAAATCTACATACCCCACCCAAACTCTAAAGACATGACCTTTAGGACATAATAGGATTAATCCATCACCATTAAAATACCAAAAGGACATGCTCAAAAGCTCAGGTCAAAGTTCATGCCACAGGAACAGGGAGAACAACTCCAAACACAAAAGCCCAAGAAGATATAAAAACCCACCACTCCCAGCAACATGTGCCAGAGCCACATTTCTGCCTGGCTCTGCTCTTCAATAAGCCATAATCTTCTTTCTAAAGCAGTCTCCATTTTTATTCCCAGCTTGGACTAGATCCTGATGAAGATTTTTCATTCAACAGTTTTAATCAAATCAGTTCGTTTTTTTAATAAAAACTCCATTTTTAGGCTGTGCATTAGGGAAAATTTTGAAATATCTTGTTTATGTTTAAAATATGAACTACTGGACAGAAAGATGCAGCAATAAGCTCTTCTGAAACCCAATACCAATTAGTTGTTGAACAATATGCTTTTAAAGAAAGAGTAGATCATTTTTGCTTAAAAATAACACAAAGAAGGATTTCATGCAGTTTAAATATTTGAGTGAATACGGATTACAAATTTATCATATGACTAATGTGAAAGACATTTACCATTTTGGTGTTGACACTTTGCAATCTGATTTAGTACATAGCAAGGCCCAAATTGCAGTTAAGTCAGTGTACTTTTATCATACTGTAATTATAGTTGAAGTTAGGTTAGTTTTCTTTAGCCATGCTCTGGCATGTCATATCATCCTGAAAAAAATTTAGTTATCTAATTATTAACTAGAAGCAGTTAGAAAAGAGGCCAGTGTCCATAGTAGCATTTTTGCTCTTTCAGCTTTATTTTTATTCCTTCAGAGAGGAGGATAAAAATAAGATCTGGCCAAGACTTCCTCACTCTGGGAGCAGCTGTTCCAAACTTAAAGGGGTTGTTTAAGTCGATCTACCAACCAAAAATGAAGTTCTGCCTTGCCAGTACAGGCTAAAATGAAGGAAATGGCACATTGATGATTGGGAATTTGTCAAACTGCACAGCTTGCGTTCCAATGTTTTAAAAACCTTCCCAGCAACTAACTCTACGCCATGGAAAATAATGTGCAGCAATTCCAGAAGGCAGAACTGCTTTTGCCATATGTGACCAACTTCATCATAGATAGTAACTAGTTCTCTGGAGTCGCTACTTACTTGCTTATTTATTGATTTGATTAGATTACCGGTAGATATGTATGGGCTTTCTAGTTTGCATTCTGTTTATTTAGATTACTCACCCATTTATTTAATGTGCTTATGGGCCTCTCTAACTATCTGGATGGCATATTTAACTGAATTTGTTATGTGAGATAATGTAGTTCCAATAAAAAATATTTTTAATACAAATTTATTTCTTGAAGCCAATATAGATTATGTATGGATTCATTTTATCAAGAATGCTTCTTATATGCCACACATTGAAGCATATTCCAAGATACAGCTATAGTGTCTTGCTATAAAATACCTCAATGATGCCCTCATTTGATACCCTAATTTGTGGAAGCAGCTATAATTATATAGTTTTTCAAAATACATAAATAGTAGAAGCTTGCATTTAAAGTCTGAATATGATACAAAGAGGATAGAAAAGATAAAGTTTTTCCCTGAAAGATAATTTTGCATGTGAAAACCTCTAATTTTTTATTTTTTTATATAAAATCTGGTACATTGATCACAAGGAGGCACCATTTGAAAAGTTTCATCTTTCATTCCTCAGACATAGCCAGATTTTATTCTGTAGGGTCCAAACACTGTGTTGGGAATTGAACTCAAAGACTTTTGCTTTTTAGATGACTATATATAGATATCTGCATATAGAGACATTGTAAAATATATTAATAGTTTCTGATTCTATATCTATGCAAGTTTCTTGGAATTTTACAGAATTGGAAGGTTTCTTTCAGATTTCCTTTATCAGCTTTCCAGTCAAGAGTCTTAAAATTCTGAAGCATACTCCCTCCCTAACCCCAATCAGGGTCAACCTGCCAGTCAAGACTGCTGAGTGGTACTACCAGTATCAGCAAAGTATGAAACTTCAAGAGATGCAGACAAGCACATTTTCAGTTGCTTGCTAGGGAAAGAATAAGTAAATTCAATAAATTCACCAGGCTTCACCATACATTGATAATGTTTGCATGGCACATTGGCTTATGGTTAGCTGAACCATGATTTATTAAATTAAGAATATAAGACAGATTTATGTTTCAGGCTGAGGCCTATCTCAGTACAAAATTTGTTTCTTGTAGTAGCAGCATGTGAGCTGTTTAAAAGCAGGAGCTGGAAAAATTCCATCTCACTCATTTATTCCTTTGCGAATTGGAGAATTTGGATGCATGTTGCTCCGCAAGCTAGACACAAGTAATGCTAAATTTTCAAGACTAAGAAATTATTCTGGCCAAGCACACTATATTTCTCCTTTCTTTCTTTAATATAGATGATCAAGCAAATCTGTGGTAGAAAACATAGCAACTTTTAAAGCTGTCATCATACCCACTGATATCAACAGGTGACCAGGGTGAACAAGTGAGACTGAGTAAGATCAATTATTTATTCTTTTGGCTATAAATAAAATAAGAGGCAAAAAGAGAATAAGAACCAAGCGGCACATTAGGTATGACTGATAAATGAAGTAGAGGTTTTTTGATTCAATAATTGATCCATGTTGAAGTAACTTATATAGGGTTCACACAATACACCAAGCCATGGTTTTAACCATTGTTGGTTGAACAACTTATTGAATTTAGTTCATGTGTAACATCAGTCTAGAATCATGGACTAGTTCTATATAAACAATAACAGCGGTGTTCACACACCACACTTTGTCAAAGTGAAGCAAAGTACATTATGGTTTAGTGCAATGTATGAACTAGTCCTAAAGGCACAGCTAGATAGCTTTGTTAACACATATTTCTTCTCTCATTGAATCATCAGAATTGTACTCTATTGGCCTATCATCTATCTTTTAAAAAAAACAGGTTTTTGTTCCTGTTTTGCCCACCATTAGTGATAAAATCTCATGTTCTGAAATGTTGTGCCTGACAGTAGATAAGTTCAGACAGGAAGATTCTGCAAATGTTTATTAATCAGAAATTCAGTTACATGAATATTGCACAGATATATCATGTAGAACACATTGAAAGACATCCTTCTTGTGATTACAACACCAGTATATAAATTCACAATAATAATTGAAGCTCACTAGTACACATAAAAGACCCCCCCCCCAAAAAAAAACACAAGCTCCAACTGCTCTCCAGAACATTGCTAGGAAGGCAGAGCCCCTTCTGTACCCATCTTTTCTTATCAGCCAGTGGTCAGCCAGAATATTTTGTTTTGGTGCAGAACTACCAACCTCCCAGAAGATTAATAATCCTATCAAATCCTTCCTCTAACCCCCACTGCCTTTTCTTGTCCGTCTTTCTTTTCTTAATATTCAAATTTAACCCAATTTTATGTGGGGGAGGAAATTTTACGGAACTTTAATCAGTCTCCCAAAGATTAAAAACAGATACATCTGCATCATCTATATATACATTTCCAGAAACTAAATAAGCTTCACATTTACTTCCTGGGATTTGATTACTCTGATATTGACATCTTTTCTCAGAAGACTCATTATTAACACAATGATGCTTATTTATGAATAAGGATGAATTTGTATTTATTTTACAGAAAGCATTTAGATATCCCAAATATGTGAAAAGCATTTATTATAACAAAAACAATAATTGGGAAGTCTCCTTGGAGTCTCAATACAACACATAATTTTGTATTTCTTACACTTGCAGAGTCATCAGATTGTAACAATGTATACATTTCATCAGTGAAGGTACTTCTTCCCCAAGATATCTTTTTTTAAAAAAGGTCCCGAAACTCCTCCTGCTGGCACTCCAAAATAAGATGTGGGTGATGATGTAATCCTGTAAATGCCAAGTACAGAAGTCATGGTATTTGCATGAGTACAAACCTGCTAATTTAAGCACACTGTGAAAAAAAGTCTTAACATTCTTTCCAATAAAGGTTTATAGAGAATGTGAGTCTAATTTGAGTAAGGTCTCCAGTTCTCTAATGTAAAGCAGCTGCAACCTGGGATCATGCCATGCAGCTAAGTGAATCCCCTGAATAGACATGTTTCTCCCTCACACTTTTTTCCAACTACCAGTCCATTTCTATAGCATGTTGCAGGTCAAAGCAGGCTATTCAATGGGAAGGAAATACTTCTATTGATCAGAATATATTTGTCTAACCCGGCAATACCAGTCTCTTGGAAGAGGCAATCATTCCATATCAAAAATAGATAAAACAATACCTCATCACCTACACAAAATATCCTGACAAGGGAGTTGTCTGCTTTGTCTTGTAGCTCAAGCCAAAATGTAAATAAAATATATTTATTTAGAAAATTTATTTGCCACCCATCTTATATCCAACGACTCTATAGAGGACAGTGCTCAATAAGAACAAAAGGGGATATGCTACAAGAGACTTATTCAGCCAAAGAGAGCTGAGTAGATGCTACTATCTAACCAACTATATCATCAGTGAAGCATTGCGGATTGTTATTATGGCAAGATTGTGATAGTGTAAGAGGAAAAACATAACTTTTAAAATGAACAGCTAAAGATGATTAAGAATTGCTCCTCATTAGGCTGAGGATGAATTAGATAGAGGATTAAATGGTTATTGCAGCATCTTGATGCCACAACAAACTGGGCATTATGCTGATGCAGAATTAAAATGAGGGGGGTGGGAGGGAATTGAAGTATGTATCATGCTCTACCCTAAAAAAGTTTTGATAAGGCAAAGATTCAAATCCACAAACCTGCTATATGAGGAAGATACATAATAACAAGAGTTGGAAGGCAAGCCATTCCAGTGATTAATTGTTCTCAGTCAGGAAATTTTTCCTTAGTTTTAGGTTGTCTCTCTCTCTCTGTGATAAGTTTCCATCCACTGCTTCTTGTTTTGCTTTCCTTTTTTTCCTGCTTTGGAAAATAGGTTGTCACCTTCTTTGTGATAGCTTCATAAATATTAGAAGACTGCTATCATGTCACCACTAGTCTTTCTCTTCATTACACTAGACATACTCAGTTCCTGTAATTGTTCATATGTTTTAGCCTCCAGTCTCCTCATCATCTTTCTTGCTCTTCTCTACACTCTTTTTAGTGTCTCAACATCTTTTTTGTATCCTGGTGACCAGAGCTGGATGCATTATTTAAATGCGGTCTTGCTAAAGCAGTACATGCTTGTGCCAGGGCAATTATTCAGAGTGCCCCAGTGACCAAACAGTTGAATCTGACCTAGTAATAGTTATCTTGCCAAGCTTAGAGTTACCACATTTTAAAAAATCCAGACAACTATTTGGCAGGGAAGTATACAACACCTCCTCCCCCTTAACTCTAATGTGCTAGTGATTACCCAGATTTTCCCATTCCAGATCTTATGGCTTTAGACAAATATCTAGAAAATACAGGTAACTCAGACTCCAGAGCCAAAAAAACCCCTAGAGCATGTTTGGTGGCAAAAAAGGACTTCCTGAAGATGAATGAATGTGCTTAGAAGCAAGTTTTTGTTCTGAATAGGCCTTTTGCAAGTATGAGAAGCACTGATTGTGGTTAATGGGTTCAGGCGCTGAAGAATAAATTCCCTTATTTGGAAATAAAGCAGTTTTATTGTATGGGTGCACATTTAAACTGACTGTGATTTGGGGTGATATTTTTATAGGAATTTATGCACATGGAATTGAAATTTATCACTATTTAAATATTGATGTTTAGAGAATACCAAAAGTTTTTCCTTTAACCCTTATTTTACTGCTTGTAAAAATCTTCCCCATATAAAATACTGTTCTATGTAAAATTTACACTGCAGTAAGTTTCATTAAGGAAAAGAAATATAAATATTTGCGCTGTAAATGTAAAGCCACATGTCTGTAATGCATTTTGTGCCAATATTTCCATTTTTAAAATCACATTTTAAAAAATAATTATTCATTTTAAATGCTTTTCTAACTCACCTTTCCTCATCTGTTTTCCTTCAATATTTTGACAGTTTCAGAATTCCTAAGCAGTATGATCAAATGGTGATCAATATTTTGCTTCAGAAGAACCACCAAATCTGAGAATTCAAAACTCCTATCTGTGAATTCTCCCTGACATCTAGTGGCCAAATATGGTGATATAGAAGCTAGCCAGAGAAATTAAAAGAGGGTATTCAGTATCCCCATGTCTAAATTCATTAGCATTTCTTTCATCCTACAGGATCTGCTATTGGTAATTTTATAATGAACCAAGGATCCTGGAACTCTAAATCTTGAGATCCCCATTCCACATAAATATTTTCTATAAATTTTGCACAGAATGTGAAGGTTCAATGAAATGATGCTTTTAGACCTGAAAGAATCCTACAGAATATGCTCCTGGAGATTTCTCTCATGCATTCTAAGTGGTTCTGCTTTGCATTTTCTTTTCTACTTTCCCTTTTCCCAGAGAAAACAGAAACAGAAGATAACCAACCAATCAGTGAGAAACTGTTTGGGCTGCTGTAGCTGAAAATAATCTGTGGGATTTAGACTTGTGCCTAGTATCTTAACCATGTTGGCATCACAGGATCTATCTCTTTGGGAAAATTCACCAAAATTATTGTATGGAAATTTATGATTCAGTGTAATAAGCTTGAGTTGCAATTGTTTTCAACAAGCTGACTGCAGGCCATCCTGCACTAATAATTATCATGGCTTTAGTGGGTATGATGGAGTTTTTAACTTAGTGTCACCAGTGCCTAAAGACTAGAGTTTTCTCATAAATAGATGTATTTTAACCTTCTGAAAAAATAGAAATTGTCAGTGTGGGTTCCTAATAGAATCAAAATGTTTCCTTTCAATCCATTACAGTACTGATTCAGATTGAGGAACACACAGTGGTATTTTTTTTTTAATCCTCTTTACAACCTATACAAAAAAAAAAACCCCAAAAGAAGGCTACACTGTTATTAAAAAATTCAAACAGAGCCCCAAAGCCCCAAGACAAACAAGGTAAATAAATGTCATTCCAAATGATAAAATTAAGACATGCCAAAAATAGTTTGTTTGACATACTATTCCCATTTACTGAGTTTCTACAATCCTACTTTTATGGAACTTATGGGGAAGAAATGACAAAACTGAAACAGTGAATATATAGAAAAAAGAGAATAGACTTGTTTCCAGCTCATGGTAAGAGGTGACAAGACAAAAAGTATACCCGAAAAATGCCCAGTTAGATCGAGATGTTACAGTTGATTGTACAAAATGCTGTTTGTTGATCTGAAAAGTGAATCCTGAACCTCAGAGAAAAATGCTGGGATGATGATGATGACGACGACGATGATAAGAAGTGGCAAGCTCTGGAAGAGAAAGTTGCAAGAGGCATTTCTTGGTGGATCATGTAAGAAGATCAGGGAATGGAAGAGAATACAGCTTAGTAGGCAGTTCAGGTATTTCAAAGGGATTAGTCTTGGTGTACAGGGTTTTTTAATAAGTTGTTCCCTAGGTGAAATTGTATACTGGAATGTCCCCATATTTGTAGCTGCATTTTCCTCCTTGGCAGGAGGATCTAACAGGACCCCAGGAGCAAGTCTTGGTGTATTTATGTAACATCTAGGTGAAACATTTGATTCATGTGGTTTACATAGGAAACAGTTGGTTTATACTTTGTACTGTAAATTATACCTGCTCCCTAGAATCAAATTTATCTATTCAATGCTACAGAAACATAACTAGGACTCACATAGTAAAATTACTATTTTTTCCCTGGCAAAATCAAATGTTTATGTGATATTGTGAACTGCTATATAGGCAGTGGTAGCAAAGAAACTCAGCACTAAAGAATATGCATTGAGTCAACCTGAATTGCGAGATGAATGGCAAATAAATTTGAACATAAAAGAGACATGGCAAGACAAATTATTATATGGCCAGTGCATTAAAAAAATAGCACATAAAGCAGATAATAAGAGATCTGGCGACATGACCTTTACTACTAAGAGCAGTAAAATTGAACAAAGAGACAGAGGGTCTAATTCTGGCTATACTACACTAAGCTTTTAAGAACTAATGCATACAAAGCCAGAATTGAGACAAGAACAATAGATAGCAAATGCTGCTTCTGTAAAAGAAACAGTGGTTAGCTGCTGCAAGATCACATAAACTGACTACAAGCGATGGCATAACAAAGTAGCAACAATAGATCTTTTTAGAAGATCTGCAAGAATATTATTTGCTTGCAAGCAAGAATTGGTGAGATCATAACCTAGGGAAAATCATTGAAAATGAAGTGCTCTGGGACTTTAAAATTCAAATCTAGGCACCTGCCACTGCCACATAGCACCCCAGACTTAGCAATTGTTAATAAGAAAGAAAAAGAAATCTGGGAAGTGCTAGTACCTGAAGACAGCAAAGTAAAAGAATTGGAGAAGATAACAAAATACAAAGACCTGCAACTAGAAATAAAACAACTGTGGCAAAAAAGCAAATACCAATTGGAATAGGAGCCTTGGGTGCAATCCCAAAACAACTGGAGCACCCTTGAATACCATCGGCATTGACAAAATCACTATTAGTCAATTGCAACAGATGGCTTTACTTAGAACAGCTTACATCCTGCAAAGATACCTATAACAGCATCAAGCATCAACGTCTGATTATTCCAGGTCCCTGGGAAAGACTCAGGCCTCTGATATTATTGGAGAGTCAAATATCTGCTATGACTATGGGAATTTCTATGCTATCTCCATCCATCCCCTTCAAGCTTTAAGGACATTTACTGCAGATAGAAACACCTGCTGATGGAAAGAGCAAATTCTGGTTATATAACCCACAGAAGGAGGCAATTAGTTTTATAGGCAGAAATGCATTTATTTAAAAAATATCAATTTATTCAATTAGAGGAAAATGATGCTTAATGATGTATTAGAAATATGTACCGTATATGCTGGCGTATTAGGCGACCCGGCGTATAAGACGACCCCCGTCTTTATAGCCGGGCCGCATTCCTAGAACGTCGTCTTATACGCCGGAAACTACCAGTATTTCCGGCATATAAGACGACTCGGTGTATAAGATGACCCCCGTCTTTGGCGCCGATTTCAGCACTCGCGGAAGTCGTCTTATACGCCGGCATTTACGGTAGATCAAAATTGTATTTTTTAATAATCATGTATCTATTTTTCTGGCCTTGTCCCTCCCTGTGACTTTGGCATGCTGCTCAGTGGTCAAAGTTATATACTTTAATTTGGCTATCCTGCTTTTGGATTAGCGTCTGGGTGTACATGTGAGTTTTGTGAGGAAAACTCCTCAGATAGCATAGGCAGATTGAGCCAATGGATGTGTGCAGGTACATGATTATAAAACATCATATTTAACGCCCAGGTTATTTTCTTGAACATTGCACCAATAATAATAATAATAATAATAATAATGATGACCTGCTTTTTGATAAAGCAGTTGTGAGAATTATTTACCTAAGGCTCTAAGACAGGCATATCTAATCCATGTCCTGCTTTGTTAGCCCTGGGCAGCTAATAATGCAGCCCCACAAGGCAATAAAATATTTAAAAATAAAGGAAATTTGATATTTATATACTTACCTATGTCATATATTTTATATGCATCCCAAAACAATTCCTCTACACTCAATGCGACCCAGGCAAGCCAAAAGGTTTGACACCCATGTTCTGAGGAGCTAAAAATACTAAATAAATTCTAGGTCTCATATTGCATATGAAAACATTCATTTTCTAGAAATTTCTTGATTTTTTTTCAAATATTATATATCACATAGCATTTTAAAACAATTTATTTTCTTATATTGGCAATATCCTTTTTGTTTGGTAAATAAGTTTGGTTATCAATAAATAAGTTGTTTTAAACTTTTCAGTTGCTTGTGGTTAACTTTACAAAGCACAGCAAGGGCCTTTTGTACCTCAATCTGACAGTTATTTGGGACCAAATACTGTAAGTGGAAATGTGTTTTAATTAAACATTAATATTGCACTGAATTTAATTACTATTCAAAATTTGATTATAACTCAGATGGTCTGCACACTTAGCAAAAATGTTAAGTACTCCAGAATCTTATATTTTATTTTAAAGGCTATATAGGGAATAAATAATACATTCATAGCAGATGTGGGTATGGAGAAATATTCATGATTTTTCTGAAGAACAAGTAGAATTCATAACTGACATATGCTGAAATACAATACTGCAATATTGTACTTTCTATTATAGAGTAATCTCGGCTCTAGTCTTTGTTTCCATAAAGTCAATTCCTCTCTCTCTCTCTCTCTCTCTCTCTCTCTCTCTCTCTGTGTGTGTGTGTGTGTGTGTGTGAGAGAGAGAGAAAGAGAGAGAGAGAGATTGTTGTCTGCAATTTTTTCCCAGAATTATGCTGTTTTTTTCATTCTTACACCCTCCCCATTATTATCCAAATGATTATTACTTTAAAAATAAACTAAAACTCTTCATACATTATTTTATGATTAAATAGGTATACTAAGATGTGTGTACACATGACTTTGTATTTACAAATGGGCCAATAGAACAAAGCTCTGTGGTGACTGGATTGAAAATTCATTTGGTACACATCTGGAAGAGAAACAATCTGTTTTGCACCTCCCAAGATAATGCTCAAATTAGAACATATTGAAATATATTGGAACATAATATTTTTGATATCAGTTTTTTTCCAGCTTTAGAAAACACTAAGCTAGTACAGAATCTACATGCACTGTTATGCAGATTCCTATTTTTGAAGTAGTTATATATAAATATAGAAGTGGGACAAAATGGATTGAATGAACCTAACAGGTTGCTGTTACATGGCTAGTACTGATTAATTGTACAAAATCATTTTTATTAACAGGTTATGCAGGAATTTGATCTAATAACCATAAAATACTTGCAGCATATTTCTCATTGAATTAATAATAATAATTAACTATATGTACTTCAGAATGTTATGAAATTCCATTAAACAGAATCTTCCTAATTTTTTTCTATCATGGCTATGCTTCAGTTGTCTTTTGAAAACAAAGACAAATCTAGTATTTTAATATATGCAAAAGAAACTGATTGATATTGGATAAAATTATGTTGGTAAAACAGATTAGCATTTTTTTCAGACATGTTCCATTCTACATCCATTCCAACTGAGATAAAAAGTCTAAATTAGATAAGGAATTTTGTTCTGACAAGCATTGCTTTGAACCAATGCTATAAAATAGAACCTTTGTAACAAGGGAGTGATACATTGCAAGAAATACACATAAAGGATTATTTGTTAACTCAACAATTAAAGGATAAAATGAGATAGGAAAATTAATGGAGAATGCTTTTTCCACTCCATGAAGTGTCAGAATAGATGTGTTGAACATAGTAGTCAACCACCATTTCCAAGTATTAACCATTTATAAATAGTACATTTTAATACATACAGTTCATTGTACAGGTTACAATCTGTTGTATACATTAGGGAGGGGCTGAGGATAATGCATTCTTTTTGAACTTTTTCCACATCTATCTCACAGCTTACATGTACAGACAATAAAACTCTGCTCAAGCAAATACAGTGAAGGGAAAGAAACACATTTCTTTCCTTTATACAGGGGTGGCCAAAAGTCTTAACTGACTGTAGGGATTTGTGCAGCATCCCTGCAATAAAAGATCACAACTGTGTGGTGATTCAATATATCAGTAAGAGAACAGAACATGCAATTGAATATTATACTGTACAGGGAAAATCTTTACATCAGATTGATAGAAAAAAGGAAAAGGAACTCAGTATCTTTCCAGCAAGTTGGCAAACCAGAAAGATTTAATACAAAGGAATGTGTGTTGCTGTACAGAGGCAGACAAGGCAGGCAAAATGTCTCAATGCTCATGGGAAAGAAATTGTTATAAGAAACATATTTAAAAGCAAAACATTCATTCCCTGAAAATATATCTTCTATCTAAACATATTAATGCCTTGCACTCTGTAGAATGAGTAGTAACAGTAAATAATGGTAGGAAATGGTCTGGTAGTTGTTCAGGTGGAATAAAGTCAAACTGTTTCAGTTCTCTCATAGTCTTTGTGATGGCAACAAGCAAAAAGCATCTAAGCATCTTCCTTTTTTTTTTTTTTTTACTTCCAAGCAAGACTTCAAAGCAAGCAGAAAAGTGTAGAAGCTCATTCCATTTTATTAAAAGCCTCTTGAATATACACTTGTTTGAAATGCAAAAGCAGTCCTCTGTTTCTGCATTTCAAACAAGTGCATATTCATACATTATACCAAGATCCTAATCTGAAATAGCAATTAGATAATACTGTGTTGAGGTTCTATAACTTAATTCAGTTACCATTACACAAAATAGCCTGCTATGAAATTTCAGCCCTTAATATGATTTTTCTTGTTAGGGGAGCAATAATAATCCAACAATTATATTCAAGTAATTAGGGAGGGGAGCCGCAGTTTAGCGATCTACCCCTTTGTGCTTGTGCCTTAGTTTGTCCTTTCCTTTTCACAGCAACAATAAATTCAGTGAAGGCATCTAATATGTAAAAATAAGCATACTAGGTTTTGACCCCTCTAAGCCCTTTTAAAAAGCTGAACTCTGAATAGCTGAAGGTCCTGAAACTTCAGTGTTAAGTAATGGAAGAGGGGGAGAGAGATGCAGCTTACCATTCAAGAAATTACTATGGGCTACCTTAAGGAGAGAAGAAAAATTTCTAGGCACAAAGTGTTTTTTTTTAATGTAAGGTGCAGAAAAGCTGGCACTTCGGTTTTTATTAGATGATTTTCTATGAACAGTAGAAATTTGTTAACTCCTTTCTAAGGCCAAATGAACAACTTGGAATTTCAAAATGGATGCATTTTTGTTCCTTTTTTTTTAGCTCATTAATAAAATATGAAAAATTAAACATACTACGTTACTTCTTTGCCCTCCCCATTATACTTTCTACTTCACTGAAACAGCAAAATAAGTCCTATTTCCAGTTATTTGATATTTTTGAGTCTCAAAGAAGCTCTTTTCGTATAAGAATAAATAACTGAGCCATTTACCAAGCTAGCAACTCTCTCCCCTGGAGCCAAACCAAACTTAACATGTATTACATTTTCTACATTATTCTTAGGACCTGATAGCAATTTTACTTGGACCCAGCTTAATTAATTATTTCAAATTCTTAGAAGTCAGCATTACAGTATTAAGTCTCCATAGACTCTAGAAAGCAAATTCAGGGGCCAAACAAGACAAAATTAATGTGTGAATGCAATTAACATGGTCATTTTTTAATATGACTAAGCAGTTAAGATGGATCAGTGAAGACAGAGAGGAAGTAGCTTCCTCTTTCTGCCAGTTAAGCTGTTTTATATTTAATAGGAAGCCTCTGTTGATGATTTTGGAGAGGTAATTTTTGTAATGACCTTAGGAAAGGGAGAAATAATTCAACTTCAGTTAAGACCGCTTAGGCTTCATATTTTTACTAGAATCAGTGGTACATCTTTCACAGCCGGATGCTCAGCAAGTTAGCATCTAGATTTTTGTTCACGAAAATATCCAGTGAGCAAAAAAACTTTTCTGCAAAGCCCGAGTAACACCATGTGGTGGATTTGGTAAAGCAAGCATACATTCACAGTAAAAGTCATATAGGACTTGAGGCTGTGATTTATTTGGTATGTTGATTTCATAGAAAATAGTTCTGAAATTCCAACTTAGGCATTTGATGTGCATGCATGTATAAATAAAAAGATTAGTACAATATTTTTGCATGTCTTTAAACAAACAAAAAAGCAGCATGGCAGATCAATCTGTGATGTGGTATTAGCCACTCTCTCTTAACTATCCTGAGTAGAAAAAAAAACTCATTTGAAACTTTTTTCAAATGAAAACAGACAATTAAATATATTATTTTGTGCTGTGTTATATCTCAAGACAGTATATGATAAGCAATAAAGAACTAAACTGAGAGCAAATCCAAATGGAATTCTTCTCTGGCAGATCTTCAGAAAAATATGTCTTTTATTTCATGTGAGATGGGTATTTGGTAACTAAAAGCACAATGATTAAGCCTCAGATGCACCTAAAGAGAATTACTGGAAGAACACAGCATATTTTTCTCTTTGTACTAAAACTTATTTCAGCTTTTGAGGCTTATATACAATGTTAGTACTTGTGCTGTCTACCTTAAGTCGTTGCTTCTTTTTTTAAAAAAATATATTGAATGACAAGAGCTTTTTGTAATGTTGGTATTATTCATGTTTAAATAACCATTACTGATCGTAGAAACAAATGCAACTATAAAGTGCACCCAATTTACAAAGAACAGGCGGCAAATCCATAAGTGCAAGAATCCTGTGAAATCACAACACAGTACTATTAAGAAGGGACGGAGGGAAAATTTTGCCCAACAGCAGTAATAGATGCCTCCTTTTGGATGAGTATGACAATTCTTTTACTGACTCTCAAATATCAACGATTATGGCACAGGGAACCCTATGACAGTGAAAGTGGAGCCAAATTCTTGAAATTATCAAGGTAGATACATTATGATTCCACCTTCCATATGACAGAGATGGTATATTAGTTATTTTTAGCTTTATTTATCAAGAAAGAGTGGATAATACCTCAGTGCACTTCAGCTGATCACGTGCACTGTGGTACAAGTGATTATCTAAAGGCCCAAAATCAGAACACAATTATCTGTCTATTGTGAGAAAATAGGTTCTAGTTTTTCCAAGATATAAGCCAGACAAGTACAAAAATGTTTTTGAAATAAATCACTGATAAACATAACTTTGTTAATGCAAATTCCAGTTTTAAAGAGTTTAAAATTGAAAATAACCATTCTTAATAAAGCAAAGAAAGTTTTACAAGACCCAGAATCCAAACCATCTAGGAGATTAAAAAAATGTGTGGGGAAAAGAGCAGTGGCTTTATCTATTCTGATAATAAAAAAGCAAATATAGAGTTGCATCTTTAGATTTTTTTTTATGAAACTTTTCCTTCACTTCTCTCACACTCCTGCATCATACATACACATTCATACTGAAAGAAAAGAGGGAATACTATTGTTGATTTCAGTAAGTTAAATAAAACTGAAGAATGCCCCCAGCTCTTTGAAAAAAAGCATTAGCAAAACATCTGAGATTCTTTGACACTAGCATGCCATAGCATAAATCAATCAGAACAGCAATTTTCTATGGCTGTTCTACAGAACAGCAAATTTTGTACTGTGACCAATTTGGGAGGGAAAAATATGTGCAAAAAGTTATAAAGAAGCAAAACCAAAGTAAAAGTTCAGGTAATCCTAGATTTACAAGCACAATTGATCTCAACATTTCCATTACTAAGCAAGATAATTATTAAGTGATTTATAACCTTTCTTGCCAGGGTTATTAAGTGAAGTCACTGCAGTTATTATATTAGTTAGGTGAATCTGGCTTCCTCATTGGCTTTGCTTGTCAGAAAGTTGCAAAAGGTGATCACATGACCCAAGACCATTGCAACCATCATAAATACTTGCCAGTTGCCAAGTGTCAAATTCTGATCACATGACCATGGGAATGCTGCAACAGTCATGTGAAAAACATTTTTCAGTGCTGCTGTAACTTTGGTTATTAAATGAATATAAGTCAAGGACTACCTGTAACTCTTGGAAATGCTACATTCCATATTCAGAGAAATATGGCAATTTATAATAAGAATATAAGAAATGACTAGGGAAAATAGTGATTAAAATTGTTACATTGATCTCTTTGCCTTTCTGAGCTCTTTCAGGAGACAGGAAACAAAGATCAATCTCATTTTCAAGGTGAAATCTTTAAGGATTACTAAAAAACATCTTTTATCACACCTTTCAATTCATATGGAGCTCCTGAATAAAGCATTTTTAAAAAATAGTGTCATAAAGCACAGTGGAAGATATTCTGCACTTTAAAATCACTAGGATAGTTTGACAAAAATAATGAAGAAAAAGGGTCAGGATACTAGCTATTCTATGATATGAAGAAAAACATTTTTTAAAAAAATATAATTTTCATTAATTGATAAGATCAATTTAACCTCTGAATGATCAAAATGCAGAGAAGGCAAAACATTATTTCTTTTTTGGCCTGATTTGTGTTTCTGCCCTGGAGATGAGCTCTCCATACTTTGATGGTTTCTTGATTCGTATAAGCATTCATGGAATATTCTTCAATCCCTTGTTTTCTGGCACTTCTCAACTCACAAAATTAGCTTTTGTGAACTAATTTAAAGTGCTTTCTGGAAATGCTATGGATTGAGAATATTTGCATCAAGTGTGTGCTACATTATTATTTTCTCCTTTGAGATCACTGGCTTCATTAGCTTGCAGAAATTATTAATCGCTCAACCTTTTTCATTTGGATTGGAAAAGCAGTCCAACTTCTAAAACCAAATCATATAACTCAATAACAAATTACTGCAAAATATTCTAAATTATATTATGCCAAAACTAGAGAAAAAAAGTACACTTGTTCTAAGCATTTAACTTCAAATGCATGAAAGAGTGCCCATCTGTAATCCAGGAAGCCTTGTGAGAGAGTACCAGTGCTAAATCTAGGTCGGGGAAATTAAAACTACCATTCAGTCAGTTCCTCCTTCATGATTCAAAGTAGAGTTTTCTAATTTTAGATACCCAGACAGTACTCCACCCCCCCCCCCCGGGTAACATAGGCAATGGTTAGAGATGATGTGAAATATAATCCAGTATCTGGAGAACCAATGATTTAAAGCATTTGGTTAATTTTTTTAAAAAAATAATTTTACTGATTATCAACATCTCTACAATGTGATTTGTTCCAACAGGAAGACAAGTGCACTAGAAAATAGGCTGGATATCTAAGATACAGAATGAAATCAGCACTGACTGTTGGGCTGAAGTGGAGAGAACTTTAATTTCTACCTGAATATTTGTTCAAATGCCTTGGAAAAAGTAGCTCATTGTTTTTCAAAGCTAGTACCAACAGAAGGATATGGGAAAATGTTAAGAATAAATAATAATGTGATTTTTTTAAAAAAAATGCAACCCTATTAGAAAGTAGACTGGGTTTTATGCATAGTTCTTTGTTAATACTAAAAACAAAGACCCCCATTCTCACAGGTTAATAGTTCTTTGGACATAATGATCTACAGGAACTGAAAAGTGTAGTTTCCCAGCAGAAATAAAAGTCAGTAGAAAAAAAATGGCCAGACTGTATTTCAATCAATTCAGTTTTGAAATTAAAACTTTTCTTCAAAGAGCTGGTTACTTCCCTTGAGTGTGTACAGAATTTGACTCAGCCCCCATACTATACATTTAATTAACTAATTGGCAGCTGAAAATTGTATGGTGCTGGCTTTCTCTGAGGTCAGCTGTGTATAGAAAAGAATTTGGAGCATGTCTTGGACTGCCTCATTATCATACAGAAAACACAGGATATCCCCTGGGTGGTAGTCTGCTACTGAATAAAAATCTTAGAAAGGAAGAAAAAACAGCAACGTAAGATGTGAATTCAGCTAGGAAAAATGTGCCAAAAAATAAAAGGCTCTTACTCCAAAATACATCCATTTTAAACATTAGACTCCACAAATGGTCTCTTTGGTTTGATTGGGGATGTCTGCCCTTGCCTGGAGTCTCTGGAAAGTTGCCTATAGAGGTTGTCCTGATATGCCTGTGCAACAGGCAGTGTCCTGGCCACCTTAACATCAGGATATGAAGAAGTTTGGCTAACTCTTTCTAGAAGATCTCCTCTGGAGCCATTGGCCAAAATTCCATGTGGACTGTAATAGTCATCCTCCAACAAGTGGCCATTCTGTGCATTGTTAGTTTTGTTATAAAAGGCAAGGCTGCTGACTGAAGAAGGTGGACTGAATGTTTCTGGCTGAGGAAGATTTCCAGGAGATGTAGGGCTTATAACAGTATCCACTGAAGATACAGCCCAGGTTCTGCTTTGTTGATGTAGGTGAGGATACTGCTGAGTCCGGGCTGTTTTATCTATGATTCCCATGAAAGGTGTTGTCCTGGAACGAGCAGGTTCACTAGGATAACCACCTTGGGTTGGAGATACTGGGGAAAGCTCATCACATGATCTGTCATATGCTGGCTTAAGCGGAATCTCCATTTGCTGAACAGAAGCAGAAGGGCGGAATGGGGGAGTCAAATTGGGAGTAGAGGAAATGCTATTGCTAGATGGAGAAAATCTGAGACCAACGCTTTGAGAATGAAGCAGAGGTCTTGGAGTTGGTGGATGAGGTTTTATTTCATTGGAATTTAATGTAATGGGTCTTCGTATCAAATGGGAAATGTCAGGAGAACCAAGCTGACTAGAGGGTAGAGAGGAACGTTCCAAATCAAGCTTTGCATGACAGACTGGATAGTAGGAAGCTGACTGACTCCGCCCAATCTGTGGGGTTTGACTATATCTCATCCCACCACGATAAGCAGAGGAAGGTCTTTGTGGAAGATCCTCTTTAGTCAGCCCTCCATGCTGACAGATTGCCCCTGCACTCAGACTGGCTTGAACATGCTGCACAGGTCGCCCATCTCCCACTATTCCCCCAATAGAGGTCTGATACACCAACCGATTTTGGCCCCCAGTCATTTCTGCTAATGAAGACTGAAACTTGCTGGCCACAGAATGGGATACTTGGCCATAAATTCCTGTTGGGATTACAGTACTACAATGCCCAGCTGAACTTGGCTGGTTGCTTCTGACAATCTGTGCCTTGGCAGGCTGCAACCTAAGTCCTTGCTGTGGAACTGCAACAGGTAGTGGAAGCATCTGGAAAGATCTCTGTGTCATTTTAGAAAGTGGAGATTTAGGTCGACTAGGAAGTTGAGTGATGCTGGTTTCTTGCTGGTATCGTATTGGTGAACCAGACTGAGCTCTGTAGACACTCACACTATCTGCAGGAGGGCTGGCTCGATACTGAGGGCCTCTACGAAGGGGTGAAGGAGGTGGGCTTTGATAATCTTTCCCTTGGCTACCAATTGGCGGTGGACTAAAATGGTAAGAGGAGGGCTGGTGAGCAGGAGATGTGTGTGGTGGACTAGGCCTATAATGAGAATTCTGGTGCGTTGGAGAAAGTGCTGGTGAGGTGGATTGATATCCTTGCCTTGTTGGTGATCCTACAGAATTATTTGATCTGAAGTCAAAGACCTGATGTGAACCAAGTGGTGAATTGGAGATGTAGGCAGAATCCCGGTGGGCAGGGGAAGATGGTGGACTTTGGATAATGGGCAATGTTGGGCTAGGTCGTGACTCTGTCTGCAAGCCAACAGAAATGTTTTCTACATCTTGTTCAAGATATTCTTCTTCCAAGATATCTTGTACTGCATACAATTCTTCTTGCTGTGTTTCTGATTCAGATGGTGCAAGGGGTTGTTGTTGTAGTTGCACCTGTGTCTGTCTGCACTCTTCTTCTACCCGCATAAGGAGCCGCTGGATTTCACGGTTGTTCGGACAAAGTTTGATGGCCTCATTCAAATCCTCCAGTGCTGCTGAAAACTGCCTGTTTTATCCAAAAAGTGACAAAATTAAAAAAAAAACAAGAGAGTAAAATTTGCTCTGGATAACAATGGCTTTAATATGAGTTTGGTATGCATAAAAGTGTAGCTAGTTGTGAGGAGGAGGATTTCCACATCTTGCGAACAAGATTATTCAGCCTTGTGTGTTTCTTCTATTTAAGAAATAGACAGTATTTCCAAGATTGCACTTGGTAACAAAGACAATGTATTGGGGTATTTCAGATCTGTTGAGCTCTGTTCCTCCACTATTTTAGGTCTGAGCATATGCCAGTTTAAGGCTCCAAACAAAAGGCACACTCTGGACTGCTTTCAGCCAGTGCATTCTGTCCTGAATATTGCTGTCTTGGAAATGAAGAGAACAAGGATAGGACAGTGTCTGACAAAAAATAATCCCTCACAAGCCTTTGCCTAACCTATGAGGAACAGAAGGGTGGGAAATTTCAAGGGAAATGGGTTGTCATTTACAGGGACACTGGTAGATTTTGAACAAAATAGCAATCTAGTTGTATGTTTCTGATTGATAAAGATTTATCTCTACCCTTTTCATGCATTTGGCTTTCTTGTTCAGTTTTTAAAACACACAAATGTGTTTTAAAAGCATAAAAACTATTGAACACCTAATGTTTGACCTATACTGATTGTTGATGCTGTTGAACACCTAATGTTTGACCTATACTGATGGTTGATGCTGGGAGGCAAGATTTGTTTTTTTTCTGTAGACCCCAAGAATCTGAGTAAGTGGAAGTCCTAGAAATTAATTGCGTTAACTGTTTGAACAACATACTGCCAACTCTGGAAAATCAAATAAAACAGCATAAATATGGGAAACCATAACACTGACTTGAAGTTTAGCTCAATTAGTAGAGTTCTGACTGTGGTATGAAATTTAATTACAACTAGGAGAGACCCAGAGAATGGTATAGAGCAGCCCAAAGGGACATTTTTGAGCTAAGGAGTTAAACCGTGGGATTTTCAACTCAAACTGGAAGAAAGCATATTCTTGTTATCTTAGTCAATGAGCTGATCAAATAGGACAGTATTTCTGAAAGATAAAGCTCTCCAATAACTTCAATATTCTGAAATATAATCCCACCTTAAGTACATGAACTGGGCCCATTGGACATTAATCATAACATCAATATGTATGTATGTATGTATATATGCCAAAATTGTGGAAACCTTTTGGGAAAAATGTATTTTTGAGGTTTGATGGCTAATAACACCACTTTTTTTGGGGGGGGGAGTAGTACCATAAAATTATATATCAATGGAAAGATAATTTAATCAAGAATGTAATGCAACATAGTTTGTTCAATTATCTATACTGTATTCTATGAAAAGTTATAGCCAAATAACCAGAAAAAGGAAGGACAACTTGCTTAGGTTGATATCAGGTAGCTTTCCTTAATCTGATTGTAGCCAATGAGCATGAGTGTTTAGAGAGCCAATCAGGTGTCATCTTGTTTTGGCAATGAGCCAATCAGATCACAGTAGGATTCAGTTATTGATGTCACGTATTGAAGATGAGAGGAGGACATTTGTCAGTGTGTTATGTGATCGCTATCAAGTTGGTTGGTTTTTTTTTCTTTTCATTTAGTGAGCTTGTAAAATGTAATAAAATTAAAGTAATGGTGCAAAGAGTTGACTGGTTGCCCAGAAAGCGATATAAAATAGTATTATTAAGTGAACAAGGCTACAGTTATAAAGAAATTAAAAGAAAAATTGGTGGAAACTTAACCAAAAGTGGCATTTCTACTGTACACTTTTCCCAAAAGGTTTCCACAATTTTGGCCATTACTTTGTGTGTGTGTGTGTGTGTGTGTGTGTGTGTGTGTGTATTTTCTGAGGTTTTCGCAGGTGTTTGTATGTAGGTCTTTGGTTATTCGGGTTTTCTCCCATGTCAAATGGGAAGTGTCTTGGTGATGTTTCGATGAAGTCACATTCGTCATCTTCAGGCTGATGTTTTCGGCTTCTTGCTTCTAGGAGCAATGTGTGATCGTAGCTGTTTCTTCCTTTTAACTGCTAGTGGGGGTATGAACTGATTGGATGGGAGCTTGGCTGTGTTCTGATTGGGTGGAGGTGTGTTCTGATTGGTTAGGGGCTTAGCTGTGCTCCGATTGGTTGGGGGGGGTTGGCTGTGCTCTGATTGGATGGGGGAGTGTTCTGTTTGGGTGGGGGCTTTGTTGTGCTCTGGTTAGTCTGAGTTGCAGGGGGATTTGAGATGGTGAGCTGCATTGCTGTTGTTTGGCTTTGTAACCCGAGCACAACAAAGCCCCCACCCAAAGAGAATACTCCCCCATCCAATCAGAGCACAGCCAACCCCCAACCAATCGGAGCACAGCCAAGCCCCTAACCAATCAGAACACACCTCCACCCAATCAGAACACAGCCAAGCTCCCATCCAATCAGTTCATACCCCCACTAGCAGTTAAAAGGAAGAAACAGCTACGATCACACATTGCTCCTAGAAGCAAGAAGCTGAAAACACCAGCCTGAAGATGACAAATGTGACTTCGTCGAAACGTTGCCAAGACACTTCCATTTTGACGCGGGAGAAAACCCAAATAACCAAAAATCTACATACAAACACCCGCAAAAACCTCAGGAACAAATATACATACATACATACATACATACATACATACATACATACATAAATATGTGTGTGTGTGTGTTATGATTAATGTGTGGTACACAGAGTACTGTGCAAAAGTTTTAGGCAGTTGTGTAAAAATGCTGTAAATTAAGAATGCTTTCAGAAATAGAAGGGTTAATATTTTCTTTTTATCAATTAACAAAATGGAAAGTAAATGAACAGAAGAGAAACCAAGTAAAATCAATATTTGGGGTGACCACCCTTGCTTTCAAACCAGCATCAATTCTTACACTTGCACAAAGTCAAGGATTTTGTAGGACTAGAGTTAGGTATATGATTAACCAATTATACCAAACAGGGGTTAATGATAATCAATTTCATATGTAAGTTGAAACACAGTCATAAACTGAAACAGAAACAACTGTGTAGGAGGTTTAAAACTGGGTGAGGGACAGCCAAACTCTGCTAAGGTGAGGTTGTGGAAGAAAGTTTCATGTCACAGGTCATACACCATGGCAAAACTGAGCTGAATCAGCAAGGTCTCTCCCAGGCAAAGATTGCAAAGCTGACTGGGGTTTCCATATATGCTGTTCAAGCTCTTTTGAAGAAGCACAAAGAACAGGAACGCTGAGGGACATAGACATAGTGGATGGCCAAGGAAACTTAATGCAGCAGATGACAGATACATCATGCTTACTTCCCTTTGACATCGGAAGATATCCAGCAGTGCCATCAGCACAGAATTAGTGGAAACCAGTGAGACCCAGGTACACTCATCTACTTCTACATTTAGATTAATCAAAATGTGAAATATTTGGCTGTAGCAGGAAGCAGTTTATTTGCCGAAGGGCTGGAAAGCATACAATGAGTGAAGCATGATGAAGATTCCTTGCAAGTTTGGGGCTGCATTTCTGCAAATGGAGTTGAAGATTTGGTCAGCATCAATGGTGTCCTCAGTGCTGAGATATACAGACAAATACTTATCAGTCATGACATATCAGGTGTGTGATTGGTCCCAAATTTATTCTGCAGGAGGATAAGGACCCCAAATATATAGCCAATGCCATTCAGAAATAACTTCATCATAAAGAAGAACAAGGAGTCCGGGAAGTGACTCTCCCACAGAGCCCTGATCTTAACATTATCAAGTCTATTTGGGATTACATGAAGAGACAGAAGGATCTGAGGCAGTCTACATCCTCAGAAGATATGTGGTGAGTTCTCCAAGATGTTTGGAACAACCTTGAAGAAATCTTGCTGAGTTCCGTCAGAAAATGTATGCAAGTGTACCTAGAAGAACTGATGTTGTTTTGAAGGCAAAGGCCACCCAAATATTGATTTCATTTGGATTTTGTTAATTGATAAAAATAAACTATTAACACTTCTATTTCTGAAAGCATTCTTAATTTACAGCATTTTTGCACAACTGCCTAAAACAGTTGCACATACTATGTATATGTATATATCTTGATCCAACTGCTTTCAACTTTCTTACATAACAGGTAGCCTTATACTTAGAAAAAGTTACCGATTAATCCACAAACTAATCCTCCATGCTGATGCACGTTATTATGGTATGAATAAAGATACAGTATATGCTGGCATATTAGGTGACCCGGCGTATAAGATGACCCCCATCTTTATCGCCGAGTCGCCTTCCTAGAATGTCGTCTTATACGCCGGAAACTACCAGTATTTCCGGCGTATAAGACGACTTGGCGTATAAGATGACCCCCGTCTTTGGCGCCAAGTTTAGTGCTTCCGGAAGTCGTCTTATACGCCGGCATATACGGTAATAGTAGCAGAATGTTCTATAAGGACACTATGGCAAAATTTAAAAAAGCTGCTATAGCTGAAACTATGGAAGGTGCTCAGCTTGATGATAGACTGAATCTGTTATTTTCAGATATAATTATATTCTTCCTCAGGTATGTTCTTGCTATTTGTTCCTTGTGTGGATCAGGACATTTTTAGGAGTGTATCACACCCAAACCTTCATTTCTCTCTGGCTCTCCTCTCACCTGCTGCTGCGTTTGGCCCTTGCTCTTGCATAGTAAGCTTCATAAGATTTCGGTTTCAGCTCCAGTGCTTTAGTAGCAAATTCCTCCGCCATTCCAAAATCCTGCCATTACAATAGGTGCGTAGATAAGTCATTGAAAAAACACACAGATAGAAGTTGGGAAAAATAAAATAAAATTGATAGATTGTTGTAAGTGGACTGAGTGCTTTCTAACATTAACAAAATATTAGAGAGCTGGTATCAAGAGATCCAACTTTTTTAGTTGTTCAGTTATCTGTTCCTAACTTGGGACTGTAAATGTTAAACCTGTTCTTTGGACTATGTCCAGTCCATGTATCATCATTTTTTCTGCCCTAGAAATAATAAAATCTACTTCAGTTATTTTTTTTTATTTGTAACTTTTTTAGTGCTTCAATACTAATAACTTGAAATAACTTCATACAGACCACTGACACGAACAAGTTGTGGAACAATATATACTGCTCACAAAAATAAAGGAAACACAAACGTATAGGATCCTATACGTTTGTGTTCCCTTTATTTTTTTGAGCAGTATATATATTATAACCTATTTTGTTTTCTCCATATTCTTAGGGTTGGCTCACTTGAACTGACTCATGTGTTGAAGGAATTAGGTAACGGGAACTTAGGGATATATTATATAATCTGGACATTAGCAGCAATTCCTAATAACAATTTATCTTTATGATTATGTGAAGAATCCTAACTAGATACATTAAAGTTCTCTAGGTAGTTGTTCTATACTTGTGTGGCCAGTAGAATATAGAAGGGGAGGCATGGCAAAATAGGCAGAGTGGGCAAGCTTATGTTGTATAACCCTACCATTCAAACAATATGATTTTAAATCTTTTAATTGACATTTCTCAGAATTAAAATTCCAAGAGTAAGGATAAATATACCGTAGATATATCTGAGCTTTTTGTTGCACTACCATTAAAAGAGTTCCTCAACTTAGCTAGAATTAATGCCATCATTTTGATGATATGAGTAAACTCTGTATTATTAAGAGCATAAATAGTGCCTTGGTGGATTGGCCTCCTGGCCCATATAATCCAGTATTTGTTCTACCACAGCCAACCAAGTGTGCAAGGTTGCAACTGTAAAATTTGTTGTTGTTTTTAAGTTTGTTTAAAGTCTAACCTGTTATATATATATCTCAATCTCTAAGTCATAGTCATTTAATTTCTAACCTAAAAAGTTCTCCTTTTCTCTCTCACAGTCGTATTCCACTAAATACTCACAAACACACATTTTATGTTGTTTTAAACATGAATGGCTTTTGAATAGCATAAACACTCATATGCAAGGAGAGTGTAACCTATGCATCTTGAGATTGAATCACTGTTTTAAGAGAAAGCAAGACTTTAGAAGGAAAAGACAATATTTTATATCCACCAGCATCCTTCAATTTCCATATACACTAAATATTTTTTAGAAAATGAAAGGAAGCCATTTTCATAAACTGATGATTTTTTAATTGCTTGAAATAAATCTTAAACTATTGCTTGGCTGTTTCAGAATTAGAAAACCCCAGTGCTCTGTGAAGGACAACCAAATTACAAAAAGGTGGAGGTTTTAAGGCCATTCTAGGAATATAGGTAAGAGTCTGGTTAGGAAGTGATTAGGAACAGGAAAGGAAGCTGGGAAAGGATCACATTCTGGAATAAGCTGTAAGAAGGAGGGCACTTACATTCATTTTCCTCCGACAGCGTGATAAGTTGAGAAGGAGTGACACCTTCAGTTCCCGAAAAGTTTTTAGATCCTCTCCAAACCCTTCTCGGGGGAATTTCTTCAAAGCATACTGATATCGTTGGGCAGCTTCTTTCACTTTCCCTTTCTAATAAAATGTCAAACAGTAAATGTACTATTCAGTTTTTTATCTGACGGTTGTAAGAGTTATAGATCAAGAAATTGAATGTGCCTATAAAAGGGTCTAGAAATAAGCAAGGAATATCAGTTATTCTTCTTAGAGAATAATTTTATCAACTTGTTGACCATTAATAGAAGCTCTCTTCTTACAAATAATTCAGATTCTTTTTTTGCACACCTTTATATTTATTGCTGTTATTGGAGGATCAATTTGCTAAGAGATAGTTTTTGTGGAATGATTAAACAGTGTAAATATTAAGAAAGTACTAGGTAAGTAAGTAAGGGAAGTAAGGAAAAATAAGCAGTAACTCCCAATAATTTTCATTATTTAACATATACTTCACTCTAACCAAAATCAAGTGCCTAATAGACATGTAAAATTTACCTAATAATCTCTTCTGGCCTATGGTTTAAGGTGCAATGGATGTTGTCTTGTTATACAGTTTTCAATTATGAAATTTTCATTTGTTTTTCACAAAAAGGTGAATTAATTAGTAGACAAATGGATTAGCAGAGAAAAAGCAACTATTATTATTTCTGTGGAGAAAATGTAATATCGGACACTTACCATGAAGAATAATTTTTGTTTGATGTGCTACATCTTCATACTGGACTATGATTTCCCTGTAGTTCAGAAATGGCAAAATTCCTTACCCAAGTTCTTTACCAAGTCATTTTCTTAATGAAACTTAATGAAAGTTCAATTCCATAGCAAGGTTTTAAATAGAGAAAAGGGGGCCAGGTTTATAATAAAAGGACTAATGCTGTAGTGTGATTCAGCCAGTTTGTACCAGTTTGGCAGAACTGGAAGCTAATTTTTTGTTGCCCAGGCCCAGAATGGAAGTGGCATTCACATAGAGAACCAGTTGTTCACATATTTGAATCCCACACTGGACTAATATATGACTACAGGCATTATAACCATTTGTTTAACAACTGTTTAAAGTTATGATGGTGCTGAAAAAAGTGACTTACGATTTGTCCTTGCACTTAAGACCACTGCAGTATCTCCGCAGCTACAAGATTGAGATTCAGCCAGCATGTAGTTACAATTGCAGCACCCCAGGGACATATGATTCACGACCTTCCTAACCAATTTCTGGCAAGCAAACTCAATGGGGGAAACCTGTATTTTGCTTAATGACCATGTGATTAACTTAAAGATCATGGGAAAAAAGGTCATAAAATCAGGTGTGATCATGTGATAGTTTACTTAATGACTGGATCACTTAGCAACACAAGTTCCAGTCCTGTGGACAACCTGTGGTGGTAAAGCAAATCTCTTTGAATTACTCGTAGCACATTACTGAATTAGCTAACATGACTAAGTAAGTGGGATAGGTTGGTTCTCCTAAGAAAATGAAACATCAGTCATGCTAATGAGAAATAATAGGATAGAAAGAAGGTAAGTTGAATTCCTTATGAGTTTGGGGGAAAATTTCAATAATGAGGAATTATTTTTTTAAACATGAAAATGGTTAGGGAAATGCTATAGTAGAACAATGGGAAATACAGAAGAAGCTAAGTAAGCAAGTCACAAGGATTTAAGACAAAAGCATTATGAATAAAGACAGAGAATAAGATTTTGCTAAACTCTTCCCTGATGATTTTGGTAGGCAATCTAAAAGCTTTGTCTAGATCAGTGGTGTTAAACTGCCGGCCCACGGGCCGGACACGTCACGACGAAACCGTGCCCACTCATTGCTGGCAATTGGGAAAAAGCCCCGATACGTCGTGCGATGTCATGTGACATCGCGAGTTTGACATATCTGATCTAGATGTTTTCTTTATAGCATTCTAGAACAGGCTTGATAGCATCTTCTTAAACTGTGTTTTCTTGACTCTCTTCCAATTTTAAAAATTACAGAGGAGCCCAAAACAGCTTTCATTTGTATGAATTATATTTATCAATATTCACCATATTAAAAATTAAAATTGATGCATTCAATAAAATGTTTTATTTAATCATGTAAAAATAACAATATTAAATCCATTAGAAATTAACATAAATAAAATATTTTTCATGAAAACCCTACATTTTTAACAAATAAGAAATAATATGTTGTAATGTAAAAGTTGTACACTTTCTATGAGATTTTTATTTTTCTTCTATTCTTGTTGTTTGTTTTACTGAGGTTCAGTGTATTATTTAATCATTTTTGCAGTCACCTGAAGTGAAGGATTTTACCCACAGCTTCCAAATGGCCAAATAAACTATGGGCTATTTAATCCTGTTGGGTAAAACTCTTATACTTTAGGCAATTGCAAAAACCCTAAAACAGTATGCTACTAGAGTTCTTTTTTCTCCAAAGAACATGCAGAAAGCTTTTTGGGGAAAATAGTAATTAAAAATAATTCATAGTAAAAGCAGTTTTAAAAAGAATTAGAGATCCTGAAATAAAATATGACAATAGGTTTTATATTGTTTCAAAATAGCTGAATGATTTTAGAGGACACTGATTGGTACTAATGGAGAAATGGCCCAAAACCAGAAATAATTATAGAATGATTCTAATTTTCACAACTGTTATTACAATAGGACAGCAAACAGCCCAAATTCATTCACCCCACTTAAGTTTTACTCTTTTTAATGTAAATGATGTTTCTGTTTTTCTCCTAAGGACTACAAATATGATTAAAGATTTAGCCTGCCCTGGCAATAAAAAATCAGTGATAATCAGATTTTCTTATAAGTAATATTTGTCAACTAGCTTCAAATAATGATTATGATGGGAATCTGGTTTATTTAATTATAAAGACTATTTACTGAATTACAGGTTTAAATAACATAATAAAACATCTAATGAACACCATTTTTTTTTAAAAAGGGTAATGGAAGTAAATTGATTAAGAATTCTATACTGAAAATATATTCAGTGTAATTTAGAAGCCAATTTGTCCCATAAGGAAGAATGTTCTCTAATATGAAAGCCACAATTGAAAAGTGTCTCTTCCTTAATCCTCACCAGGAAGCATCTTGTCAAAAGGAGAAATCAGAAGATGGCAGCAATAAAATCTGCAGAAATGGAGCAACATTCTTAGGCAATTGGGAGGATGTAATTATTGAGACACTCCAGCCTTACAGGATTTAAAGGACAAAATCAGAAACTTGATCATAGAAACAAACTAGAAATGAGTCAGACTGAGATCAAATTCATAGAATATGGTCTGTCTTGCAAGTGAAAATAAGATTCTCACAGTGACGTTTCAGGCTAACTGAGGCTTCTACAAGCAGGTCCACACAATGTACAGTACAATAATCCAGTCTGAAAATTATAAAATGATGAATGATTATAGCATCAATTTTTCCCAGGAAAAGAACTCAAGAAAATTTTAGCCATAGTTGTTTATGGTTTATAAAGAAGGAAAAGTGAGAAATTAAAATTAACAGAGAGAATTTCACAGTCTGATCTTTATTTAATTATGGTTAGATATGAAGTATGCATGACTTCAGCCTGAACTGTATAGAACTTGGGTTGAATTTTATTTTATTTTTTTCATAAATAAAATATATGCCTATCTTAAATTTCAGAATAAAGAAAACTATCTGAGCCCTAGAGAGCTATTTTTGATATTAAATAATGTAAAGACTCTCTTTTGCTCAGACTGGCCAATTTATCACAGGGCAGATGTCATAGATACTATGAACAATTAAAAGACCCTG
Source organism: Crotalus tigris (assembly GCF_016545835.1). Taxonomy (NCBI): domain Eukaryota; kingdom Metazoa; phylum Chordata; class Lepidosauria; order Squamata; family Viperidae; genus Crotalus; species Crotalus tigris. The sequence goes on from NW_024097133.1 coordinate 81,908, forward strand.
TGCGTTTTATCAAAGAATGTATTTTATCCCATTGGTCACAGAAAATAGTATGCATCATCAAATCTGCAAATATAGTATTTAACTTAGTGTTGGAAGCATGCGGAAGAGGCCTTCATCCTGCAGTGGACAGACAGTGGCTAAAATGATGATAATGAGTTTTAACTATATAAATGCCTTAAATACATAAACTTGCATATACTACTCTAAATTTAGGCTATGAATATATCTTTTTAGCTTTGGAATTAGGGAATTGTAATTTATTTAACAATTCAAAATATTGCCAGAACTGCTTACATTATGAATTAAAATTTCTGAAAATTTCTGATATATATTTTCATTGTTCTATAAACATAGAACGATAAATGTTTCTTTTTAATACAAAAGCTAAATTATTAAATATAAAAATACAGTTTCCATCTTACCTTGTAAAACATGTCTCCCTCCTCCATCAACTTGCTCAACAGGATGACCATGATGTCTGGTTTGGAAGTGGCCATTGCCCATGTTGCTGGACCTGCAGTGTACAGGATGCATGATGGGTAAAAACTCATACAATGCAAAAGGTGGCAGTGGAGGAAAGCTAAAATGGGAAAACATCCTGGGCAGATAATTTCTGATGGAGAGAACAACTTGATATAGTCAACTCAACAAGCAACTTTATTCCAGAAAAAAAGTTGGGTTTTATATGTAAGTGAATAAAATATATACTTTGCAATACTATAATTAAATTAATTTTAAAACAAGTCATAAATACTTGAGTCATTTCCGAAGAGAGAATATTCACTTAGTGGCATTACCAAGAAAACATTCTAGAAAAATGAATAAGAAGAACAAGTCTAATATTAAATCAAATTAAAATTAAATATCTATATCATTGTACATAAATTAAGTGATGTGCAATACAAAATCTAATACAGATATACCTGAAATTTTCTGCATCAATATTTGTGGTCACCATGTGAAAATCTTTTAAAATCTCAGTGTTTCTGAAAAAAAATCAATTCAAACTAAATTCTTATTCTGTGAAAGTGCATTCTCCTGATGCAATTCAAAAGTCCAGTTCTGCACTGTCTTATGTTGGTTTTCAAAAACAAAAATAATGAACAAACAAATCATTTCAGAATGAGTTTTTTACTCAGTAAATTATCAGCTTCTGAAGCTCTTATCATCATAGAAAATCATTTCAGAAGATTCAATGAAAACAAATTTGTAGTGTTTTACATATTTTGCAGCATTTTATAAGTGAATTTAGTCTTTAGTTCAAGTTATTCTCTGCAGCAGTAAGAAAAAATAATTATTTGAAGATGAGAAAAATTAAAAGTGGGGAATAGAACACAGGCAGGCAAAACTGTAGAAGAGAAAAGGCAGAGCTGTTAGACCACCAAGTTTGATGATGACAGCAGTAAAATATACCTCGTGGGCGACTTGGTAGTGTCTGACAGCCTTTGGGGGAAGGTGGGGGGGAAGATAGGAGGAAAAAACAAAGTTGTAGGAGAGGGAGAAAAAATGGATGAAGGTGAATTTTAAAAAAGGAAAAAGCAGCAGTGAGAGGCAGGCAGCAAAGCAGCAGCAAATTTTGTGATGCAAGAATTAAGAGACAAAAGCATATGCAGATAATGCTCAAATCTAGAAACATCTACAGAGCAAGGTAGGCAGCATACCAGCATAACAGCTATTTAGATTTTCATTTTTAGATGAGGAACTAATTATGAATTGCTTTCTTTAGTTTGTAAGAGCTAAATAAATAATAATAAATCACCAATGTAATCATCACATATGGAAATGCTGAACATTTGCATATTGAAACTGTGTATGCCTATATCAAAGGAGTATACTGTACTGTGTTTTTATATCCAACAAAGATATGAAAGACATTATTCCCTTTGTGTCCTCCCTACCTATCTTGGCTCCTTTCTTCAAGAGAGTAACTACAACAGAGGTATTGCGGCAGCCCACTGCCCTATCAAGGGGGCGCATCCCACTGTAATCCACATGCTCAATCATGGCACCATGATCCACCAGGAACTGAACCTATAAATAAACAAACAACTGAGTCAGTATCATTCTGAAACAATCACTGTTATTATGTGATTATGTTATTATATGGGGTTTATTTATTTATTTTTGCCTTCAAAAGAGGTCTTATTTTCAGAGGGTATTTTTTCCACTCACCTCGCGATGGCAGCACCAACACCCTCCCCCCCAGCCATCCCACTTCTTCTGTAGTTGAAGGAGTGGCTTCATTCTGTAGCTGAGAATGGAGCTCTGCCCTGCATTTCGCAGTAAGAGGCCTTTCCGGAAGGCCTCTGCAGCCGAGAATTGAGCTACAGATTCAATCCATAGCTTGGTACTTGGCTGCAGATGCCGTCTGGAAAGGTCTCTGCAAAATGCAAGCTGGAGCTCCATTCTCAGCTGCAGAATGAAGCTGCTTCTTTGGCCGCAGAAGAAGTGGACCAGCGAGGCAAGTATCATCCATGGGAGGCCTGGCTGCAATGGTAAACTCCACTTCCCCACCCTAGCTTGATTTTTAGGCATCCATCTCGCCCCAAAACTAGGGCTTATTTTGGGAGTAAGGCTTATATTAAGCCCACTCCCAAAAATTAAGCTAGGGCTTACTTTGGGGGTAGGTATTACTTTTAGGGAAACGTGGTATTATGCTTTTATCATTTTCTATTATAAGCTATATTTCTAAATATAGGTTTAACTATATCATTAGAATTGATGTCTTTTTTGAGACCAATTGGAGGAGTATGACAAGCCAGACCAATTTGTCAGACTGGCCAACCTGTTGCACAAAAATCCCAAATGGTGTAGAAAGCTGCCATTTAAAATATACTTGGAAGTATTGTAGGAATCACCAAGGCTTATTGCTGCAATGTAACTCCATACTGGTTCCTTTTGTTTAGCCCTCCAATCCAATCTTGAAATTAACATTTAAAGGGCATATAAACTTTCAATACTGACAATTTCTGTGGTCTGAGAAGACAGTTAGTAACCCAATTAACTCTATATATTAAATCAAATATGAAAGATTGATAAATATCATAGGTTTCAATTCCCATTATATTTTATAAGATGCAGCTGAAAGTATTGGATTACATAGTCCATTTTTTCCACACTATGAATTACGGAATGAAGAACGGTGGATGCCATTTATTTCCAGTTTCAGTTTATTTTACTGCAAATTGAGATTATTTGAGGGAAAGTGGAGAGGTACCAATATTTTGGCAGTGTCTGTATGTCATATGAATCAGTTGCTGTGATAAAGAAATGAAATAAATTATTTTCTCTTATAGAATAAATAAGCAAACAATAAAAATAATAAAAACTTACCACCTCTGCATCTCCATAAAAAGCTGCTAAATCCAATGGAGTACGTCCATTTTTGTCAGCATGATCTGTAGCAGCTCCACTCTCTACCAAAGCTCGCACTACTGAAAGATGGCCTTTTAAGCAAGCCCAGCTAAGAGCAGTTAGTCCTTCTTTGTCCATTAAGGAAATTGAGGAGCCTGAAGGAAAAAAGCAAACCTGCTTATGTGGTTGTACAAGCTAAAATGATCTACACTTCATTCTTGTAGCAATCTTTTATAAAGGTTTGGTCTTATAATGATTTAGGAATGCATGTATCTCATTTACAAGAAATACTGCTTATATTAGCTTGATAGATACTTTAGAGAGAGAAAATGTCACCTAATAGCTTGTTGCCCTTGGAGTGGCTTGTAGAGTATTTTATGGTTAGAAAATGGCTTCTCAACTTTTTTACTGCATATTGGAACAAAATTCTGGTAATATTCTTCTGCATTTTTGCTCATTCATTAAGAATGAGACAAATTTATCTGTTTGATTAGTTCTCCTATCCAATCTTGAATTCTCCAGAAACATCTTAGTTAAGTCATTCTTGCATTAAAACAAAAAACAAAATGAGCCTGCTGGGTAAAAGAAAAGAATATAATCATTTAACAAGACATAGGGATTAAAAGATAAAAAAAGAGATACAAAATATATTGTCCCACAAATGATAACTTTCCCCCTCTGAATAAGAGCGTCAACTGGGCAACTCATGAACAAAGAAGCCTTTAGCAGCCAAGGTTGCATAATCCATTATGGTTCACCAGTCTTTATCTGCATCCCAAATCTTGCCAACTCTCCTTTTTTCCAATATATAATGTCATCTTGCTCCCCACAAGAAAATGTTGATGTATGTATAACTGCATATTTGCTTAGCCTAATATTTTTTTTCTACTTATGAGATTATCAGGACAGAGGCAGAAATCTGGGATCCAATTCATCTATTAACTTCCTTGTTGCCCAAAAGAATTTTTGCCCAGGTTGCTCAATTGGTCACTCAGTGTGTGTTGAAATGCCCCTCTTGCTGGCATTGATGACTTCAACCTTTATGCTGTAGAGTGTGGGTTGGGAAGAACTAAAGATTTCATGGCTACCATGATTATATGGGTTTGTTCCAGGAAACTCCAGGCAAGACATACTTAAATGATTATACTTAGACCTTATTTGTGCCTTGGAGTCAATATATTATCATCTAGATATGGACAACATTATAGCTAGCTCTGTGCCATGATTATATAATTTCCCAATCCTGATAATAACAGTTTATTTAATTTATAGGGCCACTTAATTGAAATGACTCAAGGCTGATGAGATTGACTGCTGCTTGTGACCTTTGTGAGGTAAACTGATAAATTATAAAGGCCGATATCAGGTATCTTATGAATTTGATTCTGGAAATGATTCCGGTGAGAGTCTCAATGATTTTATACATAATTGTATTTTCTAAACAACCTGAACTTATGAGAAATTGCTTCTGAGTGCCTTCCCTCTGTATACTGATTTGAATGGCTGCTTTGCTTATTGCAGACTTTAGACAGATGAAACAACAAAAGCAACACTTGGAATGCTGATGTAGAAACATGAGAAATGAAAATGGGGCAAGTTCAAATCTGAGTCTACATCATGGCAATAAAACAGATTTAGTACATTTTTCCTCTTATTGCATCAATAGACTGCTGTTCAAAGGTCTTACCTACCCTCTCCGAGGAGAAATCATGTGTATCTTTTGTTGGTACAGGTCTTTGCTGATAAAGGTAACTCAAATTACCAATCTCTTGACTCTTGGAGGGAATGGAGTTCATGTAATGACTGGAACAGCAACATGCTGGAATTTATTTTTGCCTGTGGAGTCCAAGGAAGCAGGGTTGTCTCTGGTATTCCTTGGCTACCTATGGCTTGAATTCATACAGTATTTCTCCTGTTTTTTGAGGGTAGATGGAGTGTGTGTTTGTGTATGTATATACTATGGGCTGGTGATTATCAATGCTTTGCTTTAGGAAAGGACATTTCCTACACATTTAAAAGAGGCCCTCCCAGAATTCTGCTATTCTTGGAAATTATTGCTATCTCGTTTGTAGACAAGAAAAAGATGCCATGTATGCCTAAAACTACTTTTATTAAGAATGGCTATAGTCCCAGAATATTGCAAGTCAGAATATGCTTCTCTTTCTCCTTCCTTTTTTTTATCTTTGAATGAATTCATAGGGTATTTGTCTAAGACATTTTCATACTGTTCTCCCTCTTCTAGGCTTGAATGATGTTTACTTCCTTGTCGCCTTAATAATAGATTCTCCCTCTCTCCAATAAGGTCATCTGCTTTATTGTCTGCAGTTATTCAGACTATGTTCACTGGTCAGCTAACAGCATACTAGAAGGAATGGGTTATCTTTTCAGTCATAATTCAGGCTTGGGGACGCACTTTGTCTTGGCATCCATTTATTTCTCCATTTTAAAAGAATTATATACTGCCATCTCCATAATTAGATTACTATCATCTTGTCCTGAGCAAAAAATCTATGAGTGGGGCTGCACATTAATTGGGAGAACCCCATGCTTGTTCTGGAATTTTGGACTACTCCTAAGAGAATGGCTGGCATATGTCCTCTAGACACCTATCAATTAAATCATTCAAACATCTAGGATTTGGGGAAATAAGCAGACTAGAATGTGTGTGTGTCTGTGGGGGAGCAGCACACATGATCTCTCCATGTTCTTGTGGTTACTAATCTATCTTTCTACATACTTCCTTCCTCTGTCCACTACCCTTGAAATCCTATTATTTATTTCCTATCAAACTTTTCTTTAAGTGTCAGACATCTCAGAAAGATTCTGCAAAAGAATAGAAACTAATAGTTTCTCTCTAAACTCATCCTTAATTACACCATACTAAGTTGTACATTTTCTATATCAGAATTTCCAGAACAAACATGCTCCAGGTCCACTCTCTGAAATAATATCATTTATATTCAGGAAGTGTGCCTTCTATATCATGGGACCTCCCATATAGAACTACCTCCCCTCTGAGATCTGGAAGTCTGGTTGGGCTTCTGGAAGGCTTTCAAGATAGAGGCTCTTTTTCTCAAGAGGACATAATATTAGTTGATCTTGTATGTTTGTTTTGTTTTTATTCTGTTAACAGTCTGTGAAGCGCTTAAGCTATTTTTAATTAGATATTACCTTGCAGCTATTAGATAGTGCAGGTTTTTTTGGGGGGGGGGAGTAAGCTGCCCAGAATTACCTGATTAGGATGGGTGCCATATAAATTAGAAAGAAACAAAAATGGATAGAGAGAGATCTTTATCCCACAGAAGACAAAGAGCATTTTTACATCCTTTCTTGTAAAATCTAAGATTGGCAAGCCACTTTGTTTCTCTGCAGGACAGAGAAACTTTTGATACAAATTATTACTGATACTCTAACTCCCTGGATAACAATTCACTCAGGGTGATCTACATTTGGAGTAGTATGTGACTACAAAAATAAATATAAGAATAGTTTCTACATAGATGCAGTGGGTAGGTGGGGTTCTGTAAAACACACATATATGTTGTAAATTAAAATAAATTGTTGAAAAGTTGTTTTAAAAAATATCCAAAACATTTCCCAAACATAAATATTGGCTGAAAATAAGGCAGTTCCCAACTATAATGAAAATATATACTGATCTTGAAATAAACACTTCTGGCCTCATATCTCTATTCAGTTGCACATGAATATTGTAGAACAGAATCAAAGAAGATTTGGCCTTAATCTTACAATTTTTCAACACTAACCTTGTCCCAGTAAGAACTCCACAGTGCCCAAATGCCCCTCTGAAGCTGCCATCATTAGAGGAGTCCGACCTTGTTTATCTGCCATATTAACATCTGCACCATGGGTGAGCAAGAGGTCGACAATCTGAAAACACATAAAGAATGCACTGGGTACAAACCATCTACATAAATATCATGTCAGAAGTATCATGGATTCTTCTGCTAAGAATGACAATCTTTTGATGGCTGTTGGCTGCAATTAGCTTTTTTTGGAGGGAGAGGGGAATCCCAGGCAGGGCAATGGTAACAACAAAAAATCTATGGGATATATCCCATCTCATTCTCACAAGACACCTTTTGTTCTGTGACCCAAAAATACATTAAATGCCCTTTAACAGAAACACAAAAAGACTAAACAATTCAAAATAAATTTCAAGACGGCAGTTACTAAGAGCTACCAGCATCTACAGCACAGAGTCCAAGCTTCTTCCTAATTGTAAAAGGATGTATTCTAAGCAGTTAAGTACAAGATTTCAGCAGAAGAGCAAAATTTTTTGTGGGCTATTCCTAGAGAGCGAGCCCAGAGATTTACAAATATTTAATGCTTTTGTAATTATTGTGGCATATGGCTGAATATAGAGATTCCTATGATAGATCTTCAGGTTTAATTTAAATATTTTTTTATTGGCTGGATTCTCCTGACATCCAACCCCACAACCCTTCTCCACTGAAATTCTTTTATTTAGATTTATGGCTCCTCTAAATTTCAGAAGATAGGTAATCATACTGACTAACTTTCTATATTGATTGGCAGTTTTTTCCCCTGCTTAACATCTTACCATATTTGTTTTATTAATATGTAGAATTAGAACTTTTACTTATAAGGATAATCACTGAAAGAACAGTTATTTTACCAATGCAGTAAAGGTTACTATTTTTGTTTTTGATTCTCCTTTTACATAAAAAAATTAAAGGGAAACTCGCCTAGATTATAAATATAAATTTGTTTTTAAATCATCCATATTCCTAATAATGTTATTAATTTTGATTTATTTGTCTGCAAATATTACTATGTTGTTTATTTAAATATATATTTGCTTCAATCAGTGTACCCCAGTTTCAAGTGGATAACTTTTTCTAATATTGTTTCTTCAACTACATGAGGCAACTTCAGCATAAGGATTTGTAAATATTGTAATTATATTTTTAAATTATATTTAAACATTGTAATTATATTTTTAAATTATATTTAAAAATATAATTACAATGTTTCTTTTTTCCAGGTTTTTCTTGCTATTTAACAGCTTATTGGTCTTTTTTTAAGCTATCACAAAATTAATGTTTTTATTTGTCAAGTGGACTGTTGAAAAAGAGTCAAATCAGCATATTATTATTTTTTTTGAGAAATTTAAAATGAATATGGTTTTGATGTAATTTTTTTTCTAATGTAATTGTACGTTCAAAAACTTTATTAATTTGGTGATTCACAGTATATTTCCAGATCTTACTATTTTGTTTGCTTTGATTTAATAAACACCTGCTAATTTGTTTAATTATTTTTTCAACTATAAAATAGAGTTCCAACATAGAGAATATTTTAATCAATTGTTAATACTATGTATGCATTAATTGTTTGATGTTTGTTAAAAATAATATTGAGTGCTTTCTTTATGGTTATTTTTCTTCTCATATAGTAGTAGTTGACTTTTATATATTTTGTTTTAAATATCTCCTACTTTTAACATTTTAAATTTTGTTTTAATTTAATAAATAGAAATTCTGAGCACAAGATAAAGTATTGTTTTTTCTAAAATGAGTAGGAATAATAAGAAAGACTCGAAGATGGAGGAAATACAGCTTGATTCCTCTGTCCTTTTCTTTCATCTAAAAGACTTTCTGCTTCTACAACATAATTGTGTACTTTTTAACATAAGAGAAATCAGTTGCTGTTAAATTCTGCAAATAACCAGACTGCACATCACAATTGATAGATGTGTTTTATCTCATCTAGAGCAGCAGCGGGCTGGCGCACATGTGCAGCTCAATTTATACAATAGGCAGACCGGTGCGCACATGTGCACAGCTCATCTTGCACACACATGCACACTGGCTCACTGCTCACACGAGTTGAGTTGTCCGCACCTGTCTGCCAGCCTGCCATTCACATGGCCTGGCCATGGCCCAGAGGTTGGGGACCCCTGATCTAGAGGTCCACCAGGACAGGATAAAATGTGCCAGAGGATGTAAGGGCTTTGACTGATTATATGAATGTCAAATCTTGACTCTGGTAAACACAATGACTTCACCTTACAAAGATATCAGAACTGTACTTACAACCTATGACTAAGAAAAAAAACAGCTAGCAGGGAACCATCCATCCAAATAATAATCACATCACCATACGTCCATTTAGACAAAAATATAAGAAAACTATCAAGTGTAAGAAGTCTCACTATTTGTCCTCTCTTCGGTAAACATAGAATTAGGAACTAAAAAATCAGCCTTTTTCTGGCACCCAATCATAGGAATATTGCGGGAATGTATGTTCTCCTTGGACATCCCTATACCTGCTTACATGTGGGAAGAATATTACAGCCAATTATTCATTGTCTCAAGTTGTGGATTAAAGGAATCCCAAAATGATCTACCGCTCCTGCGGAAGATCTTCTACCCACCTCCATTATTTAAATATCACATTGACTGGTGGGTTTCCTTACTTGTAGGTTTATTTACTCATGTAAATAATTCCTGCCAAATTCCAATTGGTTGGGAATTCTCTATTGTGGTCTCCATTTATAAAAAGGATGATAAGGATGATCCTTCAAATTATAAACCAATTAATCTAACTGACATCATAGCCAAATATCTTTTATACAAGTTTGAGGCTGGTAATTGAAAACAGCTTGCTACCCAAAGATCAAATTAGATTTGGGTCTGGTCACTCCATTATTGATAACAGCTTCATTTTATGTCATCCAGTAGAAAAATATACAGGAAGCCAACTGTTTACAATTTTTACAGACCTCAGTGCAATATTTGATTCAATAAACAAGGACTTGCTTTGGAAGAAACTTATTGACCTAAGCATTGATTCCAGCCTCCTCTCTTTAATCAAGGCATTATACTCAAATGTATGCCTAAGGCTATGCGCAGAATACATAGTTCATTAACAGAAAATTAATACCAATAAAGAAGTTACATAAGGATGTATACATTTTGTTTAATCTGTACGTTAACATCTCAAAGTCCCTTCATTCAACCATATATATATATATAGGTCTTTGGTTGTTCGGGTTTTCTGGTGTTTTCAGCTTCGTGCTTTGAGCAGCAATGTGTGGTCTTAGCTGTTAAAGGAAGAAACACCAGCCTGAAGATGACGAATGGGACTTCGTCGAAACGTCGCCAAGACACTTCCAATTTTACGCGGGAGAAAACCCGAACAACCAAAGACCTACATACAAATACCCGCGAAAACCTCAGAAAACAAATATACATATATCCATCCATCCATCCATCCATCCATCCATCCATCCATCCATCCAGGTAGGGATGAGAAGACAGTAAGTCCAAAACTAAGGTAATTATTTTCAGGAAGAGTTGGACTAGGTGTAATTAGGGCCTGGATAGGGAATGTATACAACAAGTCAAATCCTACTTATACTTGGGATTGGTTTTAACAGAAACAAGTTCCTGGTTGCCTCATTTTAGGAAGAATTTTTAAGGACTACAGCATGTACCAATGCTATAAGATAATTCACCAACAATAGCTATGTGGGTTTCTACTTCCAATCATAAATAGTCCCACTGATATGGTGCAGAACTGTGAGGATATATAAATGCTGATTTACTGAAATGAACTGTTGTTGTTTGGTTGCTTAGTTGTATCCAACTCTTTCTGACCCCACAGACCAGGATCTAGGATAGCTCAGTGTGGCCAGCTCAGTGCAGCCAGCTCGACACTGCTGAGTCACCTCTGTCAACTGACTGCTATCATGTCTTCCCAGATGATTCAACACAGTCAATTCATTGTGGGGACAATTCGCCATGGGCCGCCAGAGTGAGAGCCGGATAGGTGAGCAAATAGGCAGAGCACAGAGTAATGGTGATGACCAGAGACTTTAAATTGGAAAGAGAGCCAGGTGGGAAAGTGAGCAGGTGGGCAGAGTGCAAAGCAGCAGTGATAGTGGTCAGGAGCTTCCCTATTTTCATACATGCTATTGTTGCCATTGCTGCCAAGCCAAACTCTGGGCTGTTAAGAGTTTGAGCCATTTGGCAATAGTGGCGGTGTTCTGGCCATTTGGGCATAGCAGTGGGAAGCGGGTGTCAGGGAGGTGGTGGATCCCAGGAGGTTACAATTTCCATATTTTGCCTGTTGCTGCTGCCACCAAGCCCTGGGCCATGCGAAGTTTGGGCCATTTGGCAGCAACGGCAGTGTTCGGGCCTTTTGTGGGTGGCAGTGATGGGCAGCAGGGAGGCAGTAGAGGCCAGGGATGTCCCATTTTCACACACAGAGCCACCACTGCCCCGAAAAGGCCAAACACCAGCAGCAAAGCTGAATGGCCTGAACTCCAAATGGCCTGGAGTTCAGTTCAGCAGCATTAGCAGAGAAGGGTATGAAAATGGGAAGCTTCAGGCCTCTGCTACTTCCCTGCCACCCATCCTGCCCACTGCTGCCACCATTGCTGTTGCTGAAGGGGAGGGATCTAAAAATGGAAAGTGCCAAGCCTCTGCTGCTTCCCTGCCACCCGACCCATTCGTTTCTTCCCATTCTATTTGTTAGGAAGTAATGGCACCAGATGCCATGATCTTAGTTTTTAATGTTGAAATTCAAACCAACTTGTGCACTCTCTTCTTTCATCCTCATCATGAGGCTCTTCAGTTTCTCTTCACTTTCTGCCATTAGAATGATATTATCTGCATATCTGAGGTGGTTAATATTTCTCGTGGCAATGTTAATTCAAGCTTATGATTCATCCAGCCCAAAATTTTGAATGATGTACTTTGCATATAAGTGCCATAAGCAGGGTGACAATATACAGCCTTGTCATACTCTCTTCCCTATTTTGAACCAATCAGTTGTTCCATGTCTGATTCTAACTGTTGCTTCTTGACTCGCATACAGGTTTCTCAGGATAAGGTGGTCTAGTATTTCTATTCCTCTATGAACTTGCCACAGTTTGTTGTGATCTACACAATCAAATGCTTTAGTGTAGACAATGAAGCAGTTTTTCTGCTGTCTCCATAATCCAATGCTGGCAATTTAATCTCTAGTTCCTCTGTTTCTTTGAAACACAGATTGTACTTCTGGTAGTTCTCAGTTCACATACTGCTGAAGCCTAGCTCGTAGGATTTTGACCAAGACCTTGCTAGCATGTGAAATGAGCACAATTGGTATGGTAATTTGAGTGTTCTTTGGCACTGCTGTTATTTGGGACTGGAATGTAAACTGAGCTTTTCCAATCCTGTGGCCATTGTTGAGTTTTCCAAATTTTCTGGTATATTGAGTGCAGCACTTTAATCGCATTATTTTTTAGGATTTTAAATAGCTCAGTTGGAATACTAGCTTTGTTGTTGGAAATGCTTCCCAAGGCCTATTTAATTTCACACTCCAGGGTGTCCAGCTCGAGGTCAGCAATCACATCCATTGTGGTTACCAAAACTTCCTTGTATAGTTCTATGTATTCTTTCCACCCCTTCTTAATCTCTTCTGCTTCTGTGAGGTCGCTACCATTTTTGTTCTTTATTGTGTCTAACTTTGCATGGAAGATTCCCTTGACAGCTGCAATTTTCTTGAAGAAATCTCTGGTCTTTCTCATTCTATTGTCTTCCTCTATTTCAGCAGTTCTCAACGTTTGTGTGACGGTGACCCCCGTCACACAAACGTTATGCGCATGCGCGGCGCGGCGCGCATGCGCAGCGCGAATGGGGGCGGGGCCCCGCGCACGGCGCATGCGCGGCGCCACCCCCGGAGGTGCGGCGCCACCCCCATGCGCGGCGCACATGTGCGGGTGGCGCCCCCCGGAGGCGCGCCACCCCCCCATGCACGGCGCGCATGCGCGGCGGTGCCCCCAGAGGTGCACCGCCGCCCCTACGCGCGGTGCGCATGCGCGGTGGCGCCCCCGGAGGCGCACCGCCCCCCCGGAGGCGCGGCGCGCCCCCGGAGGGGACAAAATGGCGGATCGCTGCGTTTGGCGACCCCACAAAAGAGGTCGATCGACCCCAAATGGGGTCGCGACCCATAGGTTGAGAACCGCTGCTCTATTTCTTTGCATTGTTCATTTAAGAAGGCCTTTTTATCTTTCCTTGCTATTCTCTGGAAATTTGCATTCAGTTAGGTATATCTTTCCTTTTCTCCTTTGCCTTTAGCTGTCCTTCTCTACTCAGCTATTTGTAAGATTTCATCAGAGAGCCATTATGCTTTCTTACATTTCTTTTTCTTTGGGATAGTTTTAATTGCTGCCTTCTGTATAATGTTATGAATCTTCGTCCACAGTTCTTCAGGCACTCTACTACCAGATCTAATCTCTTAAACATACTCATCACCTTCACTATATATTCATATGGGATATAATTTAAGTCAGACTTGAATGGCCTAGTGCTTTTTCCTACTTTCTTCAACTTAAGCCTGAATGTTTCAGTCTTAGTCATCCCCAGGTGATAGCTTCTCCATCTTTGGCTGCAAAGCACATAATCAATCTGAGTTCGGTATTGACCATTGACATAGTGATATCTGCGTGTAGAGTCACCTCTTGGGTTCTTGGAAAAGAGTATTTGCTATGACCAGCATGTTCCCTTGACAAAAGTTTGCCCTGCTTCATTCTGTACTCCAAGGCCACATTTGCTTGTTATTCTTGTTCTCTCTTGACTTCCTACTTTAGCATTCCAATTCTCTATATCTTTTTTTGGTATTAGTTCTAGAAGTGATGTAGGTCTTCATAGAACCATAAAACCATAGGTAACTTCAGCTTCTTCAGAATCAGTGGTTGTGGCATAGATTTGGACTACTTGATGCTGAATGGTTTGCCCTGAATTTGAATCAAGATCATTCTGTCGTTTTTGAGACAGTATCCCAATACTGCTTTTCCCATTCTTCTATTGACTATGAGGCTACTCCATTTCTTCATAAGGGTTCTTGCTCACAGTAGAAGCTATAGTGACATAGATACAGTCTACTTTTTGAAATGTCTCTGGAGATTAATACCAATTCCAGCCATAAGGGCACAGGTGAGTATATTCAAAGCCATCTAGTAATTTTTTGCAGGGAACAAACTTGCACATTACTAGCAAGACTACACTCTTTATATTAAAGGCCATTTTGAAGATAACAGAATATTTAGGTAATATTGTGATTAACTGCAGGGGTGATCAATTATTATGAATATGTCTTATTGTCTTCTTTGCATCTATTTGTATATTTGTATAAGTTTTTCTCTTTTGATGTAGTCAAATAACTAAATCAATAAATATTCTATTCTATTTATTCTATTAAGATTTTTTGCGGATGGGTTTCATACAATAGAAAATAACCTCTTTAATATAATTCAAGAAATACATGAAGCTATGGAAGTGAAATTCAATTCTTTTAAGGTGAATATTAATGATACATTTGATAAGTTATCAGCTCAAGTAGAACAAAATAAAGAAATTAAGAATTGCAGATTGGACATTTGGAATTATCCTTAATTCAGCTAATCTCCAATATCAGTCAAATCAGAATCATTTCTGCCAATCCATCAATGGAGATACTGCAATGGACTTGACAAAGAGCACCTGACGAAGAAGAAACAGTGTAATTCTGGGTGCAGTTACAGGATATTACCAAAAAGTACAAGGATGCAGTTTGGATACAAGAGGTGGATAAGAATAAAAAAAAAGAAGTTGAACTTGTAATAACAGCAGAAATGGTGGAGAAAAAGCATGAAAGATCAAGAGTTGGTCAGCATGGGGTGAAAATGAACTGCTCTTTTTGGGTTGAAACATCTGATTGATCTACACTCACTCATTGCCAAACAATTATTAAATTAAGAGGTGAAACTTAAGATTGGTTAACATCTGGTAAAACCTACCTGATAATGAAAGAGCCAACCAAAGGAGCAGCACTAGGCAACTACAGGCCAATGACCTGCTTACCAACAACTTTCAAATTGCTAACTGATGTGGTAGCTGATGCAGTCCAACAGCATCTAGCCACCCGAGCAGAAAGGAAACCACACAAACAGCAGAGGAGCAAAAGATCAGCTCCTAATTGGCAAGATGGTTTTGGAAAACTGCAATAGAAGGAAGATTGTAGCATGGATTCGTTATGTGAAGGCATTTGATTTCCCTTCACATGATTGGATAATCAAGTGCCTAGTCAATACATACATCAGAAGCTTTATGCAAAGATCAATGGCACAATGAAAGACAAAGTTATTGGTTAGTGGTGATAGATTAGGAGAGGTTAATATCAATGAGGGCATCTTTCATGGAAATTCACTATGAGCACTACTATTTATTATTGCATTGATTCCTCTATCAACAATACTGAATAAATAAGGCAAACATCAAAAACATTTACTAAGATCTCCCACTTTACATAGATGATCTGAAGTTGTATAGAAAAAGAATATCTGAAATAGAATCGCTGCTCAACATTTTCCACATACACAGCTTATCATGGTGAACTCTTAATTGGAGTGAGAGGAGAAAACCGATAAGCAGCCAGAGCCAGTTCTAGAAATGTCCACAGACAAAAGCAGCCAGCACCAGTATCAACAGATGGACTGCAATCTAAGCAGGCACAGAGATTGGATAGGCCAGTAATCCGCAAACAGTTGCCATCGCTCTCTGAAGATGAAGCCATGGAATTACCACCCCCCACCTAATGCAAGAGCTCAGTCAGCTGCAAAGTGCATAGAGCAGAATAGAGTAACAGAACAACAGAGTTGGAAGGAAACTTGGAGGTCTCCTAGTCCAACCCAGTGCTCAGGCAAGAAGCCCTATACCATTTCAGACAAAAGGACTCTTCAAGACTGCTTGTAGAAAAGGAGTCTTGACCCACTAAATGTGCTACATTTGGGACTACTTTTATTAAAATGGAGCAGCAAGCACAAGCTGAAGAAACAGTGCACCAACTAGTTAACTGCTGCAAGAAGAGTTTACAGACTAACTACAAACAGCAGTAAAGTAAAAACAAAGTAGCAACAATAGTGCATTGTAATATTTGCAACAAATATAATTTGCCTTTGAGCAAAAACTGGTAGGACCATAATAAAGTAATAGAAAACGAAGAAGCTACAGTGCTCTGGGTTTTTAGAATTAAAACAGACAACATTTAACAACTATGGATAAGAAAAACAAAAAAGGCTATTGCAGTACCTGGAGACAGCAGAATAAAAGAAAAATACAAAGATCTGCAAATAGAAATCGAACGACTGTGCCAAAATAAAGCAAAGATACTACCAAATAGGCTCCATGGGTGCAATCTCAAAACATCTGTAACACCCCTTGAACACCATTACCACTGAAAAAAATCACCATCAGTCAGTTGAAGAAGGCAGCTTTAGTTGGAACAGTTTACCTTTAATACTCTGTTATATACATATAAAAATTTACCTTAGACTTTAGAAAAATAAATCCAAGATGAACAAGAAAAATTTATTGTATTTTCAGACTGAATCTGGAAAAATATCAATTGCCTCAAGTTATACTTTTGATATAGATCAAAATCAAATAATTGTAAGATTAAATCAAGGAATGTTTAGTCCAGATCCAACAGATAGAGATTTCATGAACCACTATAACAGTGGTTCTCAACCTTTTTAATGCGCAACCCCCAACCGGTCGTAAGTCCAGGACTACTCAACCGGTCATAAGTCGAGGACTACTCAACTGGTGCAGCACCGTTTGCAGAATGGGACTTTTGGTGGGCTCAGCAGGGCAGAGACAGCCTGGACAATTCCTATTGCTTTTGAAAGCCAATAGAATTAGACTCTATTCAAGAGAGTCTATTCTATTGGCTTTCAAAAGCCAATAGAATAAAAGGGAGTAGCACAGCTAAGGAAAAGGGGAAAAAAATGGCGGACTGCGTTGTTTGGCGACCCCCGTGAAATGGTCGTTCGACCCCAAATGGGGTCCCGACCCACAGATTGAGAACCACTGCACTATAAGTACATAAGGATATTAAAAGTGTTATTAGGAACTAAGTAATTTCTTTCAAATCAATTAAGTTCTAATGATTCTTTATGGTATGGAGTGCTAGTCAGGTATTTTTGATAGATTTGTTAATCTCTCTGGCATCAGAAAGAAAAAGAGCCACAGAAAAACAGGAGTATATATTACTGAATGATTTGAAGCAATTACAATGAACATATAACTAACTCAATGCCTTCCCACATCACGGTTGTGTGAGATCCTCTCTTAATGTGTACGGTCCTGTGTTATGAAAGCAACTGTGACTGCTGGGATTGCCTAAGGACTACCTATAGTGATCCAACAATAAACCAAGGATTATATTTTGGACTTTACAAGATTAAAGTGAAGTGGATTAACAGATTTGAATTTCAAACATGCTAGTTGCTTAACATTTGTTTCATAACCAATTGTATAGAAGCTGGCTGCTTCTACAGAAGGGGCAAGACTTTCATGTGGTCTGGATCACCTTAAAAATATTTGTGTAAACAGAAATAAACAATACGTAGAAGATTATGAATTTCCATGAAAAATAAAGGAAAAGATGTCCAGATTTTCTCAAACCTCCAAAGTTGTTCTTAAATGTTTACTTCAATGAAGAGGCAAATACTAACAAAATTCTTAATAATTCCTTAGATTGTAAATTTGAATTATCAATGATGAAATCTCTTAAAAGTTTAGTTTTAGAATGATCTAGTTTATATGGCTGGTTTCGGCATCTTCAAATAAGTAGAACAGCAATAAAACAATTATTGGAACAAGGGGGAATATTGAGAGACTTGACTTAATTCAAAAACCTCATAATATATAATTCTGAACATGAGTTATTATTGGTGGCAAGACTCATAATACAAACAAATAAAAGATTGCATGATTAAATGGATGCAGAATTTGAATGTAATAACAGAGATGCAATAATGGGAATTTTAGTATAAGAAGATTAAATTTACTCTGAATATTAGAGAAAAATGGATTGTTTTACCATTGATACATCACTTCAGTTTTGGTTGCCAAAATGGAAAAATCATTTTTTAAAATGATTGAAAATGTAATGAGCAAATCAAATATATTTTTTTCATATTTTATGGCAATGTTGTAACACAACTATTTTGTAAAATAATATAAGGATGGAATATAAATGTGTAAATGCTGAATTTCCATTTCAGCCTATGATATTCTTATTAAATTTTACTAAACCATATATTCCCTCTATGTATATTCAATTAGCTCCGTATAAGTTAACTGTTTCAAAGGTATTATGTGTTTCTTATTGGAAAATTTTCTGATTCTTTCTTTGAATGAATAATTGACTAAGTTGCAGGACTATGCTTTTACCTCCAAAATAACACTGTACCTTAAAAGTAAACATGTTATGGAATTTAATACAAAGTAGAAACCATTCCAGGACTACAGTTCAATATATGGATTTGTACCATATCTAAAATTTGATTTTTTCAATGTAATGTCTATATTTCAATTTAATGGGATATTTAAATCAGAACAGATTTTCAGACTCAGGCTACTATGGTTTATGGTTTATTTGGTGATTCATCTATGCTTAGAAACTTAGTTTCTTAAAGTATTATAATATATTCAAATATTCATATTTAATGCTATACTACAGGTATATAATACTAAGATTTCATATTCTATTTACTCACTTGTGCTTTTTAATTCACTTTATCTGAATGTTTTGTTTTGTTTTTTGCTCTTTTGCTTATCTCTCTAAAATGTTTCTCTCTAAAATGTTTAATACCCTTTTTTTTTTTTAAAAAAAAGAGAAATATCCTAGCTGCTCAATAAAAATGGCAATGTGGTAAACAAATAACAAATAAGAAGACAAAGCCCATTACACCTTAAAATGAATGAATGATTGAATAAATGAATGAATTTACCTATGCCCTTTAAAAAATCCTATAGCAATGAATGCCAATTTATTGAAAATGGCCTCAAGCTCCCCAGGATATTCCAACATGCCAAAAACCTATTTCCCCCCCCCCTTCCTTTTAATCATACATAATTCTTGGAGACTAACTGGACAAGTCCCTGCAGTTTTCTCATGTTACTCTTACTAACAAGAGACTCACATACTTTGGCTGATGAAAATAACAAATGTGCTCCCCAAAATGTACAGGGTATACATTTTATTACAGCAGTACAGCTGTATTATAGTAGAGTAGGGAACAGCTTTTCACTCTCTCTTATTCTGTTACCTGCCAATGGCCTTGCCTAACGGCACTGAATAAAGGAACAATCCCTCGTCGGTTGGGCTGGGCTACAGCTGCTCCTTGCTCTAGAAGCAGACGACAAACATCCAACTTGCCTCTTCCTGCTGCAGCAGTTAGAGCTGAAGAGATAAAAGACTGATTAGAAAAAACTAATTATAGAGTCACAATCTACTTTAAGAAGAACCCAAAATTGAGAAAAGAAAGAAAGAAAGGAAAATGGAATGGCTTCTGACTATAGTTTCCAAGACTTTTCAAAGACAACTCTGAAGGATTAAAGTTAAAGGCAACTTCTGGAGAATGAGTAATATTTCTTACATAATAATAATAATAATAATAATAATAATAATAATAATAATAATAATAAAAGCAAGCAAGGGTAGTACCAATAGTAATAGGCTCCTTGGGTGCAATCCCAAAACAACTGGAGCACCACATTGGCATTGACAAATTCACTATTAGTCAATTGCAAAAGGCGGCCTTACTAGGAACTGTTTCCATCCTGCGACGATATCTGTAATACCATCAAACATCCACATCTGCCTATCCCAGGTCCTGGGTAAGGACTCGATAGGTAGACAAAATGCCAAATCTAGTCTGAACATCTGGCTGACTGTGCGATGATCCATAATAATAATAATAATAATAATAATAATAATAATAATAATAATAATAATAAAGTTGGAAGGGACCTTGGAGGTCATCGAGGCCAACCCCCTGCTCAGGCAGGACACCCTATACCATTTCAGACAAATGGCTGTCAAGTCTCTTCTTAAAAACTTCCAGTGTTGTTGGAGCATTCACCACTTCTGGAGGCAGGTTGTTCCACTGGTGAATTGTTCTAACTGTCCAGAAGTTTCTCCTTAATTCTAGCTTGCTTCTCTCCTTGATTAGTTTCCATCCATTGCTTCTTGTCCTGCCTTCAGGCGCCTTGGAAAATAGCTTGACTCCCTCTTCTTTATGGTAGCCCCTGAGATATTGGAACACTGCTATCATGTCCCCCCTCCTCCTTCTCTTCATTAAACTAGACATACCCAATTCTAGCAGCCTTTCCTTATATGTTTTAGCCTCCAGTCCCCTAATCATCTTTGTTGCTCTTCTCTGTACTCTTTCTAGAGTCTCAACATCTTTTTTACATCGTGGTGACCAAAACTGGATGCAGTATTCCAAGTGTGGCCTTACCAAGGCATTGTAGAGTGGTATTAATACTTCACGTGATCTTGATTCTATCTCTCTGTTAATGCAGCCCAGCACTGTGTTGGCCTTTTTGGCAACTGCAGCACACTGCTGGTTCATATTTAAGTGATTGCCCACTAGGACTCCGAGGTCCCTCTCACAATTACTACTACTGAGCAAGGTACCCCTTATATTATACCTGTACATTTGGTTTTTCTTGCCTAAATACTTTAATAAATGTATTTAGTTTTATCCCTTTGCAAGAATTTCCATTCCTAAGCACTGCTGATAATTAGAGTTGTTCTTCAGTACTGCTACATGTAGAACTCTATGCAATTTGATAGTTTGTATATGTACATAAAAAATACTTCTAGGCTGGAATTAGAGCTCATTTGTTGAAGTAAACAGAAAAAGTTATTTTTCTACAACCTTAAAAGCTAATACGATTATGCTATTTGATCCATAAAAATAGTTTTAAGAGTAAGATAATTACAAAAACTTTTCTCATGTGTATATTAGAATACATCGTTGTTTCTAGGATATAAAATTATGAGACATAAAGGAACACTGCATGATAATTTCATCATCTATTTCTCATAGTATTGACAACTCAATGCAGTATTATTGATGGACAATTTCAATAAAGCAAAACCTACTGCAGTAAACTATTTATATGCAATTTAATTTGTTGTCTCAAAAGGAGTATTTATTTATTTATTTATGTGATTTTATGTTACATGGGAGCTAAAAAATGTTTCTTAAAAGGAGTATAAACTGAACTGATGGTGCTGAGGAGCTACTACAATTCCTGGATTTTCTTTCAAGCTTAACTTCATGACAGGCTATATTTGAAAACTAAAATGTATATTATATTTATATATGGATATATGGATCAAAATTCAAATAATCTTTTTCTTAAATATATATATCACAGGACACCAAACGTGTCAGGATTGAAATGTACTGACCACAAAATGTCCCAGTCCAACTTCACTGGGCATATTTTAACATCAGAATAGCCTATTCCTTTCTAATTGGAAATATGACTTTAGAACAACCTGCTATGATCTTGAAAAATTTTGTACATCTCTTTTCTATTGCAAACAAACTGGGAACAAACCAAAGAATGTATCTAGATCTGAATCTAAATTCATAGAGCTGAGAGAAAAAGTATAAAATTTGAAAGAATGCCATCCTTTTGTTCTCTTCCAAGTCTAGGGGGCATCAATCATTATAGAGCATCACTGCTTTAAAAAGGCAGAGTTTTGTATGTTTAATTTGGAAGGTATTTTTCATACCTCGTATTTCTGACACTTGAAGAAATAATTACATTATGTACTGTATATGTACACTGGTTGTATATGCAGGATTTTAGAAAATGCAAAATAAGATAATTTCCTTTATTGACAGGTAGTTCCAAGAGACTACAATAGGACACATAATAGTTCTACTATTAGATGTCATCTCACCTAATGATTACTGACTGCTTCACACAATCAAGATTCCAGTCGCAATTGTGGTCATAAGTCAAGGACTACCTGTAAGCCTTCCTAGTTCTGGAGTGTCAAGCAGGCAGTGTAAAGAAAATTTTGAAGCCTAAGCTGAAGAGTCTCAAGAAACATCTGGAGGATTTAGCTCTTGGTAATGCAACCATAGCTAGTAAGAGTTTATAGCCAGTCACACAATCAACTTACCCAACTAAAGAGAGAAAGAGGGAATGAACTCAACAGTCGGGGGAGGGAAGGGGGGGATAAAGAAAGCTGGGAGACAGAAGAGGGCCAAGAAAACATGATTAAATAAGTCTTTTTGGCAATGAAAACAAATTTTCAATGTTTCTCTCCCTGGAATAGCTAAGCTTCCCCTCACCATAAGTACCCCTGTCCATCCTATCATTACCCTTCCTTCTATCTCTAACACTCTCAGCCACCTAGAAGCCCCGCTCTCCTAATTATCAAATACTAGACATAACACCCACCTCAGGGTCAGATAGTTGTAATAAATCTTGCCAATCCTCATTTAATTTTCCCACATCTGAGCAGTAGAACAACTATTCTGATATGTGGGGATTCTTGGTTTATGTGAAACTGATGGGCAGATTTTTACCTGGAATAGATGGTCTCGAACATTTCTAGGTTCAGGGCCATTTAGACTTTTTGATTTTAACCAGAACTTTAAATTATATTTGGAAACAGACTGGCAACCACTGCATTTCCTAAAGGAGTGGTGTTATTTGTCAGTAAAGTCTCTGACCTATAACCTACATGTTCCCGCATTGTGTACCACTGAGGTTTCTGGGTAGACTCACACACAACAAATTTCAGAATCCAACTGAACTCAACAAAAGTGTGAATGATTGCCCTCAGTGCTCCCCACTCCAGGAAAGGCAACAACCGACTCATCAAATAAAAGCTGTAGGTAGGCCTTCCTCATCACAGTTTTCAGTTCTTCAAGCAACAGAGTCTAAGACGACCTCAAACTGAGAATCTGCTTTTTCTGGACAAGTGCAACATAGTCAAAAATTATAGTTGGTGTGAGCTTGAAATCAGAGGCCTTGATGGAGATGTATAGGAAATATTAGATAAGTAAAAAGGCTGTAGCGTTTTTAAAGCGCTGAAAAAGAGAAATATTAGGAAGTACAGTACAATTTCTGTGGCTTAACATCAATTTTGCAAGTCTATTTATATTAAACAGGGGCCTAATTCCTTTTTTAATAATAAGACTAATGCTTTTGCAGCATTAAAGGCTGCAATGCTAAGATGGAAGTAAAATTTTAATGTCTATTGATATGACAAACTTATTCTTTGGAATAATCCTGGTTTAAAAACTTTTTAAAATTCATAATACAACAGAGGTATAATATTTTCAATCAGCTTATGGAGAATTACATTTTTAAGTTATTGTAAGAGAAATTTGGACTGATAAAAATGAAATATCAGCATATACAATTAAAACAACTTTTGACTTCATTATTAGCAAGCACTCTGAATTACTATCAGTATTAAAATACATTTGGATAATTTCACATCTATAATGTATGTATACAGTTCAAAGGAATATTGTTGTCCACCTTTCAAGGTAAGCAAGATAATGGCAAGGATTCCAGGAATGCTACTTTATTATTGCAGGTACATTAAGGAAGTCTTCAAAGCCTGTTCAAAAACTTCACTGCTCTTTAAGGACGAGGTAGTCAGCCAAAGAATAACTCAGCCTTGAGTTATTCTGAGCTTCTTCTTTCTCATGTTTTCTCTAGAGTTCAGCAGCCATTTTATTATTTATTTACTTTATTTATATCCTGCCTTTATTATTTTTACAAATAATTCAATGCGGTAAACCTAGCCACTCTTTTGTTGCCTTGGCTGTGTGTTTTGGGTCATTGGCATACTGGATACCCATCCATGATCCATTTTCAATGCCCTGGCTGAGGGAAGGAAGTTCTCACCCAAGATTTGATGGTACATGGCCTCGTCCATCATTCCTTTGATGCAGTGAAGTTGTCTTGTCCCCTTAGCAGAAAAACACGCCCAAAGCATAATGTTTCCACCTCCATGTTTGACAGTGGGGATGGTGTTCTTGGGGTCAGAGGCAGCATTCTTCCTCCTCCAAACACCGTGAGTTGAGTTGATGCCAAAGAGCTCCAATTTGGTCTCATCGGACCACCACACTTTCACCAAGTTCTCTTCTGAATCATTCAGATGTTCATTGGCAAACTTCTGATGGGCCTGTACCTGTGCTTTCTTGAGCTGGGGGACCTTGCGGGCGCTGCAGGATTTCAGTCCTTCATGGGGTAGTCTGTTACCAATTGTTTTCTTGATGATCATGGTCCCAGCTGCCTTGAGATCATTGACAAGTTCCTCCCCATGTAGTTCTGGGTTGATTCCTCACCGTTCTCATGATCATTGAAATTCCATGAAGTGAGATCTTGCATGGAGCCCCAGACCGAGGGAGTTATTTTGTTTCTTCCATTTGCAAACTGCTATCATCTTCTCACCAAGCTACTTGACGATAGTCTTGTAGCCCATTCCAGCCTGGTGTAGATCTACAATCTTGTTCCTGACATCCTTGGACAGCTCTTTGGTCTTGGCCATGGTGGAGAGTTTGGAATCTGATTAATTGATTGCTTCTGTGGGCAGGTGTCTTTTATACAGGTAACAAGCTGAGACTAGGAGCACCCCCTTTAAGAGAGTGCTCCTAATTTCAGTTCGTTACCTGTATAAAAAATACATAGGAGCCAGAAATGTAGCTGATTAATAGGGGATCAAATACTTATTTCACTCATTGAAATGCAAATGAATTTATAACCTTTTTGAAATGCATTTTTAAGGATTTTTTTCTTATTATTCTGTCTCTTACTGTTAATATAAACCTACCATTACAATTATCAACTGATCATTTCTTTATCAGTGGGCAAACATACAAAATCAGCAGAGGATCAAATTTTTTTTCTCTCACTGTAATTAGCATGGAGTGAAGTAATATATAAATTATTCCGGGTAGTCAAACATTAATGCTGTATTTTAAAAGTGAGGGTTTTTTAAATTATCAGTGGTGTCTGCAGGATTGGATGCTTTTAATCAAAATGACAAAAACAGAGTTGCACTGTCATTATGCAAACCACCCCTTTTACACATATATGCAATCATACAATAGTTTTTTCATAATTTGCTTCTTTAGTATACACTGAATTATATACTATATTATATTTTTTGCTGTTTTCTTCTTTTGATTGTTTGAATTGTTTCCCCTTTCTTTTTATATACTAAAGCAAAAAACAAAAAAACAAAAAAAAAATGAAAATGTGTTTATATTCATTGAATATACCACAGTATAATCCTACAGTTACGGAAGAAATTCAGAATTGGACTATTTCATGTTTTTTCAAGTTTTTTAAAATATTTTTTATAAACTTATATACACTTGTGCAGGACCATAGCATTGAAACAAACAAACCCACACATCCTGTTATTCATAGCTTATAATCAAGTAGGTATAAACTATGAACTAGGCTTAAAGTGGTTGATCAACTATCCCTATACTCAATAGAAAATAGATGAAGAAACTAGAAATATCCTATCTGCAAATCCCTAACCTCATTTTAAATTAATGGTAAAATGAAGAAAAGAAGCTCTGTCTTTAAAAGCACTCCCACTGGTAAGAATTAACTATGCCAGATAGGAATGCAAATGAATCAATAAAACTGGAAAATGCAATCAACCAACAAGTCATTTAAGTGAAATGGATGGTATAGAAATGTGATGAATGAATGAATAAATAAAATAATACTTCCACAAAAGAAGCATGGAAAAACACAATTTATTGAGGTGGCAGCAATGAAGGAATGATGGATTGAAGAATGTATCATATGTAATATGAATAAATCACAAGTTGATGTATTTTTCTAATTTGGTCTGAGATCAGGTCAGTATATTTAGGTTTATTCCATTTCATTCTTGTAGTACAGGTAAACCTTGAGATATCATTAGTCACTTAACAGCCATATGGCCCTGCTTCAAGCTTAGGGTGGCTGCAGCATACCTATTGTCCTTTGCCCTTACAACTGACTCAGAGACACTGCATTTGCTGCCTCTTTTCCCCATCCAGCTCCAACAAGATTTCCTGCAGCACTTAGGTATTCTGCCCCATAACTGCTGGAAGCAGCTGCCATTTTCAGTACTCTGACAATTCCTTGCGGAAAGCTTTTTGCTGCTGGTCTGACCCTCTTTAGAATCCAACATCTGCTGTGATCTGCTGCATGTTTGTGGGGTTGCTTTTTCTTTTAGGCTGAACTTTTTCTTCAGTCCTTAAGAAAAAACAAGCTGCAGAAAGCTTATCTTTGCTTGCTTCCCTCCTTTCTTCTACAGAATTCTTCAGTTTGGCAGTCACTCAAGGTATGTAACATACAAAATTTGCACCACCTTTCCAGACATGCAGTAAATTTAGCAAACTAAGTGGTTAAAAGGAATTGAGATTGGAGGACAGAGGCAGAGAGTTTAGTTTCAGCACCTAAAAGGAGGGCTCCCTTACAGATGTAGTTTGAGGATTACTTGTATGCCTATGTGACTAGTATTGTACACTATGAGTTAGAAACATGGGCCAATTTTTGTTGTTAGCTGCAAGATTTATCACCCAGAATACAGTTAATCTTTTTTCATATAACTGAATGATTACAGAAAAAGACTGAAAATTGAAATACATCCTTTTGCATCAAGATATTTAAAAGTTTTGAGAAATATTACTGATTGAGTAATCAATTTAACAGAAAAATGAATATTTATTATTTCTAATAAATATATCTATATCTGTACAAATCCTATGGCTATTAGTTTTATATTAGTTTATATTGGATAATGCTTATGAATCTTGAACACATACTATTTGATTAATATCTTAGCTGTGTAATTAACTGGCAAACATATGAAAACCTTTATTTCCTAATTACATGTGATACTCCAAAAATTAGAAAAATTAGAGAGACAATTTTGGCACAGCAAAGAATTTACATAGAGCAATCTCTTTTAACAAATCCACTATGTATCAAGATATATGAATGTTCTAGTTAAAAAAATTACCTGTCTCTCCCCAAAGGCTGTCAAAACTGTTGATTTGTGCTCGCTCCACCTCCTCTTCATCTTTTTCTGGGAGATCAAGTAGGTAGGACACGATCTAAAAACCAAGAATCATGTCAGTTCATGAAATACACACACACACACACACACACACACACACCCCAAATCAACACACAAATCAAATTACTTGGCATCATTAAAATAATTGTCTTAAGAGACAAATGCACTTTCTACACTCAGTGGAAACAATGTAAAAACTAAAAGGTTAGCATATTTTTAAATTATACAAGTTTAAAAATTATGCAATAATTTCTTGATCTACTGAAATGAAGCACGGTATATTTAATATTCTGGCTAGCATTATGTTCAGTTTGGTTAATATGCTAACACACTTTTTCCTGGGAAGATTATATTGGTATAATTACCTATGTTTTAGTTAACAATGGGAGAATCTTACTTGAATGGGAGTAGGGCTCCCAAAGCTATGCTCTTGAGAGGCATACTAGATTGGGCTTCGAAAAGAAAATGGGGCCAAGACAAAGAAGTGGATGGACACCAAGTCATAAATTAATGTAATACTGAATTAAACTTTAAATCAGAAGTTCTCATAAGCAACTTAATTGCTTATACTTTAGTCATGAGCAATCAATTCAGAACTTCTGGTTAAAGACATGTGGACTAGGATTTTTCTATCCACTGGAGAGATACACTGACAGCCAGGCAGTGTGTCCGAGAAAATGAAACTTCTCTGGAGAAGGAGAAAGCTATGAAATTGCCCACTTGAGATATGGGAGGCAGTTCCTTGGAGGAAAGGAGACTCTTATAGATAGATAAGAGTGCCAGAAGTCCAAGGAGTAAACAGTTTGCTCATAGCTTCAAGCAAAGCTTGTTTAAAAAAAAGGGTTTGTCCAATCCATTTTCTAAAACAATTTTGGATGGAGAAAATTTAAAGTGTAAAGAGACTGAATGCCCAAAGCCATCTGGGTGAATATACCTTTCACCCTTGGGAAAAATTAAAGAAAACTAAGAATAGAAAGACTTTTAAAAGAATTAAAAGCAAAAAGCTTGCTGGGAGTTTGAAATGCGAAAGTTAAAAATTGACTAAAGAGACAGTTAAATTTTGAATATTGCCTTATTTAAAGTATTTTAAATTAAATAAATAACATGCAACTCCATGGAAAAGGGGATTATTTAAAGTTGCTAAGAAGGATGATTGGCTGACTTTGCTAACTAACTAACAAAATGAAATTCAATGGTGACAAAAGCAAGGTTCTACATTTAGGCAAGAAAAACCAAATGCACAAGTACAGCATAGGTGGCACCATGCTCAATAGCAGTAACTGTGAGAGGGACCTCGGAGTCCTAGTAGACAATCACTTAAATATGAGCCAGCAGTGTGCTGCAGCTGCCAAAAAGGCCAACACAGTGCTAGGCTGCATTAACAGAGGGATAGAATCAAGATCACGTGAAGTATTAATACCACTCTTCAATGCCTTGGTAAGGCCACACTTGGAATACTGCATCCAGTTTTGGTCACCACGATGTAAAAAAGATGTTGAGACTCTAGAAAGAGTACAGAGAAGAGCAACAAAGATGATTAGGGGACTGGAGGCTAAAACATATAAGGAACGGTTGCGAGAATTGGGTATGTCTAGTTTAACGAAGAGAAGGACAAGGGGGGACATGATAGCAGTATTCCAATATCTCAGGGGCTGCCATAAAGAAGAGGGAATTAAGCTATTTTCCAAAGCACCTGAAGGCAGGACAAGAAGCAACGGGTAGAAACTAATCAAGGAGAGAAGTAACCTAGAACTAAGGAGAAACTTCCTGACAGTGAGAACAATTAATCAGTGGAACAGCTTGCCTCCAGAAACAGTAAATGCTCCAACACTGGAAGTTTTTAAGAAGAGACTGGACAGCCATTTGTCCGAAATGGTGTAGGGTTTCCTGCCCGAGCAGGGGGTTGGACTAGATGACCTCCAAGGTCCCTTCCAACTTTACTACTATTATTATTATTAAAGAATAGAAACAGAAAGATCTTGTGACTGGAGTAATATGGTGTACCAAAAGAGACTAAAGAGAGACATAGAGGGAAAAAAAGCTCTTTTTTATTCTTTATTTCTTTTTTCTGGGTTACAAATCAGAAAAAAATGCCTACTATTAGAAAAACAGCAAAACTTGAAGAAGGGATTAAAGAATCAGAAACTCAACAAATATAAAAAAGGGATTATGCCAGTCCTTAAAAAGGAAGTTTGAAGAATTAGGGAAGAATGTTACAACATCAGTAATTGTATCTTGTCTGCATCAAGTAAAAGAGATCTGGCTATCCTCAAAGAAAGAATGGAGGACAATGTACAGAACATATAAATATATGGAAATATATTTCTTAAAAATAGATGTGTTCTGGATTTCTAATAAACTTGTTACATCTACTAATAAAATGGAGATATTACCAAAACCTCTTTTAGATCATAACCCAGTGACTTGAATATATAAAAGTAAAGGCAGAATGAAACTTTGCTACAAAAAGAATAAATAATTGAGGACTGCAGAGAACTTGAAATGCTTTGAGATTAAATAAAGGCATGGACATAAGCATAGTTTGGATTGCAATTAAAGCTTTTATGAAAGGACAACTTATTCAGCAAAATGGTAAAATGATTTTAATGGAGACAAAAATGAAAGTGGAGGAATTAAAGGGGTCTTGGGAAAGGAAAAATGTCTCATAGCAAATAAAACTTCTACAGTGCCAGCTTTGCATGGCATGGGTTTTTATGGTACAATAAAGTTAATGCAGATGTCAGGTTTTGAAGCCCAGTCTTGTTGGTGCTACAGACATTGCTTCTCAATTTGCCAACAAGCTTAGAGGGAGGGGAGAGGCTTGGAATGCAGACTCAAAGATTAAGAAAGCAGACCATGGGAATCAAGGACAACGGCCAGGTATCTGGCTATACCCAGAGATTCTCTCTCATATCAATATTTCCCAACTTGATTGGACAATGTGACCTGATCCAGAGGGAGGAAGAACAGGTTAATGCTTTTACAATAGGGGTTTGGGAGGGGTCCAATCAGAGCTGGTTTTATTTTTTATATATGCCGATATGGTATACTCAATACAGCTTTGCATTAAGAGATTGGAAAGTCTTGAAGGTGTTTGCTTAGTTGGGTTCGTCAGTCAGAACATTGACACTAAACCAGCTCTCTTTTAAAAATCTACTGGGAGTGTGTGTCCTGAGCCCCTGCAGCCTGTCTGGTAGCCTATGGAAGAGCTGCGAAAATTCAGAGGAAGATGGCTGGAGCGGGGCCAGTGAAGGAAGACTATGCCATGGGTTAAGCAGATTCCGGGACCCAAGCGATGGGACTCCGCCAAAACGAATCACTGACAGCACGCAATGAGGCTGCAACAATAACCAACGCAGACTAGAGAAGTGATATGGCAGGTCATGATGCAAAAAGAGACCAAACCAGACTTCCCATCGATCTCCCTTGGGGAAGTGTCCGTCCAAGTTCCGAGGTGGAAGGAAAGGAGAGCCGCAAAGTGGGAAGAGTCAGTGCAGTAGAGATATTTGATGGCTTGTCGCAGCCCATCAGTTGAGGAACTAAGGTTCCTCAGCCCAGGAGTGGAACTGTTCCCTGAAAGGGGGTCCAGCCAGCCCACAGTAACTGCTTCAGGGATGTTGCTTCAACCTCGGCAGGGAATGACCACCATGTCAGCTGCAGGGGCAGCCAGCCCCCAGAGGACTGTTGCCCCATGTCAGCCACATTCCAGCCCGAAGAGTCGCTAAACCTCCGAAAG
Organism: Crotalus tigris; assembly: GCF_016545835.1. Classification (NCBI taxonomy): domain Eukaryota; kingdom Metazoa; phylum Chordata; class Lepidosauria; order Squamata; family Viperidae; genus Crotalus; species Crotalus tigris. The sequence continues at coordinate 112,938 of NW_024097133.1, forward strand.
CACCAGTTGAACCAAGGGAGCTGCTGGTCAGACATTTTTTTAAATGGCAGCTGCAGGTATCCAGCCTTGGCCTTTCCCTTACAGAGCGAAGTGGCCATCATCATATTGGGTTGCCCCAGGACCTCCAGAGGCCCTGCCAATTAGGATGACATTAGATGGCAACCCAGACAAACTGCCTTTTTTCCTGAACCAGGTGTGGGCATATCTGGATCGCTACGGGCTGATGTACGCCAATGATCTGGCTTGTGTGGATGCTATTATGGCTAACTTGGAGGGAGAAGTGGCAGAGTGGGTGACTGGGCTCCACGATGAGGGAGCCCCGAGCTGGGAGATCCTGACAATTTCCTGAGGGAACTCAGGGCCTGCTTTGAGGATAACATGCAAGCTCATTGAACGGAATTTGAGATCTGAGACATCAAGCAAGGAAGCTGGCCAGTGATGAAATACAGTCGTGAATTCTGGAGACTGGCGGGGAGGCTGAGACACTGGCCAGAGCATCTTTTGGCGCACTACTTCAGGGGTGGCCTGAATAGAGAACTGTACCACACATGCATGCCTCGAGGATTACTAGACCAGATCCAACACTGGTACCAGCTGGCCACAAACACGGAGTTGGATCTGATGGAATATAAGAAGTACTGGGGAGCTGAACCCTGTCCAAAGAGGGTCCAGGGGAGATGACTGCTGGGGCAAAAGAACCCCACCATGCCGAGCCCAGACCTGCCAAGCTGCCCAGCTGGAACTTGTTTCTGATGTAGTCAAGGGGGTCATCAGGCAGCAGTTTGCCCAGTACCAGTTTCCAGGGGAGTTCCAAGGAACTCGACTCCCCAACCCGCAAAGAAACCACCCAAGAAGGGAAAAGAGAAATTTTGAATGGCAAGCCAGGTTGTTGAGATCTCACCCTCTAGCAGTGAAGAGGGGAGATCTCTGCCTGGCAATGACTTTCAGCTAAACCTCTATAAGAGTGAAAGAGAGGGCAAAGATGACCTAATGGTAAATGAAACTATTAGCCCCTTATTGGCCCAGGTAGCTGTTGCCAATTTAAAGTTGATGCCTTTTGAATTACAGGGAGCCTCTGCCATGTTAATGCAATTAATTAACGAAGTGCTGTATGAGCATCTACCTAAGGGGGTTCTAGTGTATCTTTTTTTTATATATATAAAATTTTTATTTTCAATTCTGCAATACAATACAATCTTAAAAATACTTCAGATAAAAAAAGTAAGACAAATTAATACACACCATTTTCAGTATTGCTCACCCATTTCCCCCCAAACCGCATCCACCCTCTAACCAACTTGCCTCTTTCCCTCTTCTTTCTCTTCCTCCCTCACCCCCTCTCCTCCACCTTCCTACTTACTTCTCACCTTCTTCTATCCTCTCCCTCCGGATGCGGTCCGGGGGAAATGCCCGAGCAATTCCTCTCTCCAAATTGAAACCTCAATATATATACAATAAAAACTATTTCTACTTATCTGAACTACTAAAATTCCCACTCATCCTTCCCCACCTCCCTCCCCCACCCCCCTCCCCCCTGACTTCCCAGAGCTAAGTACAGGATTATACAAATATACTAAACATAATCTAATTAAGTTTACTAAATTATACAAAAAGCAAAATCATACTAACCCTTAACTCTCTTCAAACTTTAACATCATAAGTTTAAACAAATTCATTACTCAAAAAATAAATGAAACTTTGTAGTTCCATACTTCTTCTGAACATATTCTATCCATCTTCTCCATACGTTAAGATATCTCTCTTGTGAATGGTCCTTTAAATAAGCAGAAATTTTTGCCATTTCTGCTAGATTAGAAACCTTAAATACCCATTCTTCTAAAGAAGGCAGAGTATCCTTCTTCCAATATTTACCCACCAATAACCTTGCTGCTGTTATTAAATTCAACATTAAAAATAGTTAATTCAACTATTTAATAATTCAACTATTAAAATAGTTTCTTTAACATCAAAATCCACAAAAATACCCAAAAGAAATAACTGGGGAGTAAACTTAATCTTCCTTTTAAAAACCTTTTGAATGTTCCACCAAATCATAATCCAGAAGGCTTTAATATTTTTACAAGTCCACCAAACATGGAAATAGGTTGCATCCAAGCAACCACATCTCCAACATTTAGGTTGCACATTCGGGTACATACAAGACAACTTTTTAGGATCCAGATGCCATCTATAAAACATTTTATAAAAATTTTCCCTCAAATTTTGAGCCTGCGTAATTTTTTTTTTATTGAAAATTTTTAAATTTTACAAAACAATACGGTTCCCTTCCCCGAACCCCCCCAACCCTCCCATACCCTCCCCCAACCTTCCCAGAGCTGAATACAGGCTTAATTAATATTTTTTCAAAAAGTCTTAAAACAGATATAAACCATAAACAAATCTAAATACATTAATTAAACAAATTGTAAACTAGTTAACAATAATATATGTATAAAAAAAACAAAAATACAAGGAAATACGAGAAAATAGGAAGAAAGAAAAAGGAAAAAAATCTATAAAATATCTTAAATTTTAAGTATAAGTTATTGAAAAGCTAAATAATATTTTTTATACCCAACTTATATTGTATAAAGTCTATCCATTTTGAGCCTGCGTAAATTTAACATTTCTAATCCAAATTACCTCCCATAAGTCCAATGAAATCGGTTCCTGAACGTTCTGGGCCCATTTAATCATACAATCTTTTACCAACTCAGATTCCGAATACAATTTTATTAACTCATTATAAATTCTTTTAATATGAGCATGTTTCTGATCTTTAATCTGAATTACCAAATTTTCATCTACTAAAGTAATTCCCACTTTCTTATTTAAAGTCCATCTCTCCACTATTTGCAAATATTGAAACCAGGATTGTAAAATATTTTCTTGCCTTAGCACATCTGAAGACTTTAATTGCCAATCAGTACCCGACCAAATAAGTAACTCTTTATACGAAATATTATCAAAATTTACCCCCTTAGAAACCCCCTGAATTGCTTGTCCAGGAATCCCCCAAATAGGTATTTTATAATTTAATTTACAATAATACTTCTTCCATACTCGAAGTAAAGCATTTCTTAAAATATGTGACTTAAAAACCCAATCTACTTTCTTATCAAAAATTAAATATGCATACCAACCATATAATAAGTCCCAACCTTCAAGAGCAACAATATTTCTATTTATTAATTTAGTAAGTCACTTACTAAAGTTAAAGTGGCCGCATCATAATATAATTTCAAGTTAGGTGCTTTAAGTCCACCTCTTTCTCGAGCATCTTGTAAAATCTTAAACTTTACCCTTGATTTCTTCCCACCCCAAATAAATTTATTGATACCCTTCTGCCATTCATCCAAATTAGCATCCTTTTTTAAAATAGGTATCATCTGAAACAAAAAAAGAAACTTTGGTAGAACATTCATCTTTACTACTGAAATTCTCCCCAATAATGATAATTGCAGTTTTTGCCAATCATTTAAAACTTTTTGAACTTTAACCCATAAGCGTTCATAATTATTCTTATACAATTTTCCATTAGATGTTGTAATATATACTCCTAAATACTTAACCTTATTGACTACTTCATAACCTGTTATTTCAGCTACAGAATTTTTCCCCTTCATAGACATATTTTTCAATAATGTTTTAGTTTTATTCTTATTCACCTTAAAACCAGAGACCTGTCCATACTGTGCTAAAATTTCAACCAACGTTCTAGTGTATCTTGATGACATACTCATCTATACTGAGACATTGGAGGAGCACTAGTAAGGCAGATGCTGAAGAAACTCTTGGATGCCAAACTGCCAAGTTATCCAAGTGTGAGATTTACAAGACCAGCCTAGACTACTTGGGTGTCACGTGAAGGAGTCAAGATGGACCCAGGGAAAGTGAAATCCATTCTAGAATGGCAAGTTTCCTGAACCCGTAAACAGTTGCAAAGTTTCCTTGGGTTCGCAAACTTCTATCACCAGTTTATTCCGTCCTTAGCTAAAATCACTCTGTTGATCATGAAACTCTTAAAGACAGGCCCGGGGGGAGGGAAACCCCAGCCTAGTGAGCCATTGAATTGGACAATGGAGTGCCAAGCAGCATTTGAGAAGCTTAAGAGACGGTTTGCTGAGAAGCCCATCCTAAAACACCCCAACCTTGAAGAGCTATTTGTAATTCAAGCAGATGCCAGCAATGTCGCGGTGGGGGTGATGTTGCTCCAAAAGAATGAAGGAGGACATCTGCAGCCATGCACTTTCACTTTCCAAAAGCTAAACAAAACCAAGAGGTGATGGATGGTATGGGAGAAGGAAGCCTTCGCTGGACAGTGGGCTCTACTAATGTGGAGACAATACTTAGAGGTCCCCTTTGAAATTTGGACTGATCACAAAAACTTAAGAGGTACTAAGGACCCCACGCAAACTCTCCCCCAAGCAAGTTTGGTGGGCTTAATACTTCAGTCAGTTTGATTTTACTTTGAAGTACATCCTGAGGGGGTAAAACTTTCCAGCTCATGCACTGTCCCACTTGCCCCAATACAAAAGTTCTTGAGAGGAAATAGTGAACCCTATTATCCACACAAGGCAGTTGGCAGCACAGGTGACCACCCAATAGCAGGGAAAAAGGAAGACATCCCCCCTTCCTAGTGATGCGTTCACACAGCAGATGAAACAAGAGCTGCAAACTGATCCATGGTTTGGAGTCCCTACTGAGGAGAACTAACGTTGAGAGAAGAGTTATATGTCCCTGATAGCCTAAAATCACAAATTCTATAGAGGTGTCACGATGTTAAGCAAGCCAGCCACTTTGGATTCTTAAAGACTTTGCACTTGACCAAACGATATTTCTGGTGGTCAGGGGTGAAGAAAGACATATAAAGCTATGTGAAAAGCTGTGCTGTATGTACTACCATGAAGCAGAGGCTAGGGAAGAGTCTGGAATTGCTGCAGCAAGTGGCTGATCCGACCTGACCTTGGGAAGAAATAGCCATGGACTTTATAGTTGAGCTTCCAGAGAGTGGAGGAAGCACAGTGATATGGACAGTGGTGAATCTGTTCTCAAAGCAAGCCTATTTCACAGCCTGCTCCAGCCTCCCATCAGCCCAGAGACTGGCCAAGACATTTTTTCAACATATTTATCGACTGCATGGAGTGCCCAAACGCATAGTTGCAGATCAAGGGGTTCAATTCATGGCGAAGTTTTGGTGTGAATTCATAAAGCTGATAGGGTCCACCCAGGGTCTGAGCTTGGCTTTTTATCTAAGTACAAATGGGACCACAGAACGAGCTAACTCAATGGTGGAACAATACTTTCATTCCTATGTCAACTATCAGCAGTCTAACTGGATAGAACTCTTGTTGTTTGCTGAGATGGCATACAATAACGCAGTGCATAGTAGCAAGGGGGTCACCCCTTTAAAACTCCGAAGGTTGGGAGTTTATGCCAATGCCAGAATGCCTTAGAAAAAAACCCTCATCAGTAACACTGAATGAAGGGTGGATTCCATCAAGAGCATCTGGAGTAATGTGAAAAAAGCTCTAGATAAAACAACAGAGTCAGAAGAAACAGGTAGACAAGAAACCAGTTCCCCAAGGAATATTTCATGTGGGAGATGATGATGATGATAATGATAATAATAATAATAATAATAATAATAATAATAATAATAATAATAATAATAATAATAATAATAATAATAATAATGAAAGTTGGAAGGGACCTTGGAGGTCATCTAGTCCAACCCCCTGCTCAGGCAGGAAACCCTATACTATTTCGGACAAATGGCTGTCTAGTCTCTTCTTAAAAACTTCCAGTGTTGGAGCATTCACCGCTTCTAGAGACAGGTTGTTCCACTGGTTAATTGTTCTAACTGTCAGGAAGTTTCTCCTTAGTTCTAGGTTGCTTCTCTCCTTGATTAGTTTCCACCCGTTGCTTCTTGTCCTGCCTTCAGGTGCTTTGGAAAATAGCTTGACTCCCTCTTCTTTATGGTAGCCCCTGAGATATTGGAACACTGCTATCATGTCCGGATCTGTCTACTAAATACTTGAAATTGAGAATCCCGTACAAGAAACTAGGTCCCAAATACATAAGATGTTTTCCAATTGTAAAACTCAGTTATGGTAGAACTGAAACTGCCTAGAATATTGGGTAAAGTGCACTCAAGTTTTCATTGCAGCTTGCTGAAACCAGACAGAGAATCTAGGTTGAGGCCGATCGAAAAGGAAGTGCCCAGTCCAATAATAGTGGAGGGAGAGATGCATTATGAGATTAAGCAGACTGTGGGAATCAAGGTTAATGGCTAGGTGTCTGGTTATACCCAGAGATGCTCTCTCATAACAATATTTCCCAATTTGATGGACAATGTGACTTGACCCAGAGGGAAGAGGAAAAAGGTAATGTTTTTACTATAGGGGTTTGGGAGGGGTCCAGCCATAGCTGGTTTTACTTTCATATGTACCGATATGGTGTACTCAATAAAGTTTTGCATTAAGAGATCGGAAAATCTCGAAGGTGTTTCATTGTTTGGGTTCATCAGTCAGATCCTTGACAGTAGATTTCAAAAATAATTATGTGACAAATACCACATTAAGATTATGGAATAAGCATCAATCCAGATTGCATCCACAGATACCTTTATGTTCTCAGCACTGAAAGTATTTTATAATAAAGAGCAGGCAAAAAAATGGTTAACTTATTAGGACTTATTATTGTAGGAAATCAAAAGTTCAAGTTGAAATCAAGAGAATTGGAGAGTGATTTAGTTTTCAATAGTTTTCAGTTGCATAATTGAGATAAAGATTTAATGCAGATAAATAGTTATGGGGAATTGAACAATACAAGATGGAATTTAAAAACTGTATACAAATGACGAACATCTGACTGCAAAAAGTATAACTTTTTGTTGAAATTTGAAACTGAAGAGGAACAAGTCAAAGATTACATGGTAAATTAGGCAAGAATTTTAGCTATAATATACAGATGGATTAATGGGAGAGCACGTGCATAAAGAAACTGAAATTAATATTATGTTAAAGGAGAACTTTTGCAAAATGATATATTGCTGATATATGACACCAGAGAAATTATTTAATATGCATAAAGGTACTTCTAGTCAATGTTGGAAGTGTAAAAAATATAAAGGGACATTTTAACATACATGGTAGATTTATGAAAATAAAAACAGATGATGATAAAAGAATTTTGAAGATTAATACTGAACTGAAACCAGAACTTTTTTTACTGGGACCTATAGTTAATTATAAAAAGCTTAAATGAATAGGGAAAAAATTATTTGATCCCCTGCTGATTTTGTACGTTTGCCCACTGACAAAGAAATGATCAGTGTGTAATTGTAATGATAGATTTATATTAACAATGAGAGACAGAATAACAACAAAAAATGCCAAAAACACATTTCAAAAAAGTTATGCATTGATTTGCATTTTAATGAGTGAAATAAATATTCGATCTCCTATCAATCAGCTAGATTTCTGGCTCCTATGTATTTTTTATACAGGTAATGAGCTGAGATTAGAAACATTCTCTTAAAGGGAGTGCTCCTAATCTCAGCTTGTTACCTGTATAAAAGACACCTGCCCACAGAAGCAATCAATCAGATTCCAAACTCTCCACCATGGCCAAGACCAAAGAGCTGTCCAAGGATGTCAGGAACAAAATTGTAGATCTACACAAGGCTGGAATGTACTACAAGACTATTGCCAAGTAGCGTGGTGAGAAGGTGACAGCAGTTGGTGTGATTATTCGCAAATGGAAGAAACACAAAATAACTGTCAATCTTCCTCGGTCTGGGCTCCATGCAAGATCTCACCTCATGGAGTTTCAGTGATCATGAGAATGGTGAGGAATCAGCCCAGAACTACATGGGAGGAGCCTGTCAATGATCTCAAGGCAGCTGGGACTGTAGTCATCAAGAAAACAATTAATAACACATTACGCCATGCAGGACTGAAGTCCTGCAGTACCTGCAAGTTCCTCCTGCTCAAGAAAGCACAGGTACAGGCCCGTCTGATGTTTGCCAATGAACATCTGAATGATTCAGAGGTGAACTGGGTGAAAGTGTTGTGGTTAGATGAGACCAAAATCGAGGTCTTTGGCATCAACTCAACTCAACGTGTTTGGAAGAGGAAGAATGCTGCCTATGACCCCAAGAACACCAACCCCACCATCAAACATGGAGGTGGAAATATTATGCTTTGGGGGTGTTTTTCTGTTAAGGGGACAGGACAACTTCACCGCATCAAAGAGACAATGGAAGGCTACATGTACCGTCAAATCTTGGGTGAGAACCTCCTTCCCTCAGCCAGAGCATTGAAAATGGATCATGGATGGGTATTCCAGCATGGCAATGACCCAAAACTCACAGCCAAGGGAACAAAGGAGTGGCTGAAAAAAAAAGCACTTTAAGGTCCTGGAATGGCCTAGCCCTAGCCAGTTTTCAGACCTAAATCTGTGGAGGGAGCTGCAGGTTCGAGTTGCCAAATGTCAGCTTCAAAACCTTAATGACTTGGATAATTTTTCCCCTCACTATATATTAACTGCAGTAAGATTATTATATGTCAAAGAGAGAGAAATTTTGAAGTATTCACAATGGAAGAATGGATTGTGAAGATGGTAGAATTAGCAGAGTTAACACTGTCCTGTTTGGTCAGGACAAGACAATATAAGTACTGTTATAAAAAACTACAGCCTTTTATAGACTTTTTACTGAAAATGGAAAAAAAGTGAAATAGTGATTTCTAGATTTGATGACTGAAAAAAGAGACTGAATAAGGACCTGAAGGAATCATTGTAATATTAAGGAAGAAGGTGTGATAATGAATTAATTTGTAATTTTTGTAAAAAAAAGAGTGGACATCTTCTATTTTTTCTTCCTTTCTTTAACTGTATTTTTTTTCTTGCAATTTTCCTTTTTCCTTTTCTTTCTTTTCTTTGTATATTTCTGTATTCATCTTTAATTTAAGTAATTTTTTTTAATAAAAATTAATTTTAAAAGAAAGAGAGAGAAGAAGAGGGAGAGAGTCGATAAATTTAAAATACTGTATTTAAAATACTGACTTTTAAAGCTCTGCATCATGATTGCCCAACCTTTTGGTTTGCCTGTGCCAACTGGCTGAAGATGAATTGACTTGGGCCATATATAAAATATATAATATAGTTAATGTATATAAATAACAAGTGTTCTTTATTTTTTATATTTTTTATTATCTTGTGGGGTAACATTACTAGTTGTCCAGAACCATATGTGGCCCATGGTCCATGGGTTAGACATATGTGCTTTATATAGTCTAGTACCAGGATCTTCAAGATTTAATCATTTTGACCAGAACACTTTTTCTTGATACCTCCTCTGGCAAAGTGGTCATTGTCTGATTACAAAAGTTATAGTTGATGTTAATTCTTATCAATCACACAAACAGATCTTCAGGATGATCTATCCCCAGTCTGGCCCTTCAAGTCTTCAAATGTTGCACCCATTGATATTGTAATTGATTTTACCAGTTTTGCTACTGGACAACCTCTTCTCTTTTCTCCCAAATGACCCTGGTCATTTGTGCCCTAAGTGAAAACTCTGGATTGAATTGTTATATGATCACTTTGCTTTTTTTCCCCCCCTTGACTATTCATGGTATTCTCAGAAGTTTTCTCTAAAATACAAAACAACATTTGTTTTATCCTACTCTGATTTTTCAAAATCCAATGTTTGCTTCCATAGAGGTCACAACAAAACCCATTGCTTGCATGACTTTGATGTTGGTAAGCATAAACACAATACTGTATCTGAATATCTTTTCAAGGCCCTAATTGTTACCCTATAAGTGCTAGTCTTTAATGTACTTCTTAATTGTTGTTTCATTTACTATTGATAGTCAATCTTAAACGACAGGTAAAGTCCACCACTTCAATTATCTTCATTGTCAATTATAAAGCTTGCTGTGGGATCTGCTGTCATTAGTTTGTTCTTCTTTATATTTAATCTTATTCCCATTTTTTTCCTTTTCTTGACTTTCTAGATTACTAGAACTTTTTAACTAATTAATCAATTAATACATTCAGAAAATGCCCATCTCCTTCACATAGGGACTCTGGGCTGTTACAAATAAAATGCTGAAAACATAAAAGCAGAATATAAAATTTAAAACAGAGGCAGATCATTTGCATTGTTAAAGTAATGTTATTAGTAGCATAGTTTAGGTTATCAATATTTCTTCATCCAGTTTTAAAACTATGCTCATCTTGTTTCAATCCAGTCTCCTTCAATAATGGCAATTCTTTGACTTCTTTCAAACTTAAATAAGGAGTTATTAGTTAATAAACATATTTGAATAAACATCTAACTTGAAGGCTACCTAGCCGTTCTGTAAGACTAAGTAACAGTTTACCTCAGTATATCCCATGCTAGCAGCAGCAATGAGTGCTTGTTGGATGGCCTGGCTTTTTTTGAACACTCCTTGTAGCTGTCCAGCCATTGTCCAGTCACACTGAATCAAAAATTTGACAACCTCCAGGTGACCTCTAAGAGCCGCATGTACCAATGCACACTGACCATTCTTGTCCAAGTGATCCACCTTGACAACAAAAGGAAAACCACAATTAAATTTAAATTGTTTCAGTAACTCTCATTGCAATATTCATATAAAAATATTTCTACTATGTTTCTCTAGCTAAATATATGCAGAATTAGCCAGAATAAGTTCCTAAAAATTGGTGTCCTTTGAAAATAGATGTTCTATAATACAAGCAGTCCTTGACCTAGTCATTCATTTAGCAATCCTTCAAAGTTACAACGGCAAATAGGGTTATGCCCTGTTGCTGGAATTTTGGTTGTCCCATCATTACCATGGGCATGTGATTGTGATCTGTGTGCTTGACAACAAGTTCGCATTTATAACTGTATCTCATCCTCACTCCCACCGTCCCCAATTTGCGCCAAATTTTTGCACCCTCCCTGATCCATGTTTCGTTCACCCACACAAATCTTTGTACACCCTTCCTGACTCACACCTCTTATGTATCCCCTTGTGCACCCTCCCTTTCCCTCTCCTCCCCCAAGATAATCCCACCCACCCCCATCAGGCAGCAGCTACTTATTTGCCTCTCAGCTTAGAACTTGCAGCTTGTTGCTAGCTTCCCCATGAATTTTGGTTGTTGCTGTAAGGACCTGCCTCAGTTAATCCTCCCAAGAAAGCAGAACTCTTGAAACATGCATTGTCTCAACGGGAACTTTTATTGGACGTTATTGATGGCAGAAGAGTAAGGCACTAAAACCCTTTCAAACCCAATCCCAAATGTCCAACTGGCCAATCTGAATTGAACCAATCCATAGGTATTAAGTTGTTGTGAGAAACCAGCGACAAGATGCTGTTCTCGAGGCTGTCAGGTTTCTCCATGGTTACTTCCCATCTGACTGGAGATAAGGCAGATGGCCAGAGGCACATTCCTTTCACATCCCAAGTAAGATACCCCAAAGAGGATAGAACAAAACAGAGGAAATACATTGCAGTAGACACATAGGTCACTCCCCCCCCTTTCTAAGCACAAGCCTCCCCCCCTTATAGATGGAAAGCGGTTGCCATAAACCAATTATAAAAGAATTGTCCTTTTTGCTGCACTCCTGGGCTGGATTGGCTGGGGTTGGACTTTGCACTATGGCTGGAGCTGCTTTGGGAATTCCCCCCCCCCCAGTGAAAACCCAGCTCCAGTCTGGGCCAAGATATGGCACAAACAGTTTTTTGATATGCTGTGTCTTTAGGGCTCCTCTTTTCCTAGTACAAAGCCTACCCAAACCTGGCCCAGTAACCTGGCCAGACACTCATTAGCAGTGAGAACAAGAAACTAATGAAGGTGCAGGTCAGCAGAGGTCTTGCAGGATGGCAAAGGTGACTGGCTGGGACTGGGACTGACTGCACCTTTCCAGAGCATGGCAAGCAGCCACAAAAGTCATGCAATCAGGGGTTGCTTGCTGCCTTGTAGGGCAGGGTGCTGGGTGACTAAAAGGACAGAGAGGAAGTAGGTGAGTAGGAAGAGTTGGAGACAGTCCCTTTATCTCAGGGCTAGCAGGGACCAAGCCCAGAATGGCTTGGTTTGGGATTGGTACTCATTTAAGGACCTGTGATTCTTGGTCAATGGCAGCAATTGGGACTGCTAAGATTATTGTTGCTAAGTGATGTGGTCACATGATAGCTTGCTTTGTATCAGAAATACTGATCCCAATTATGGTTGTAAATTGAGGACTATCTGTATTTGACATGTACTGATGCACTAATTAGTACATTTTTTACATATTTTATAGGCACGTCAGAATTAAAATGCCCACCCTTTCATTTTGGTAGTGAAATGATTATTTTGTTGTTGTTGTTAATTGCGAAGTCGTGTCTAACCCATCGCGACCTCATGGACAACGTTCCTCCAGGTCTTCCTGTCCTCCACCATCTTCTGGAGTCCATTTAAGTTCACACCTACTGCTTCAGTGACTCCATCCAGCCATCTCATTCTCTGTCGTCCCCTTCTTCTATTGCCCTCAATCTTTCCCAGCATTAGGCCCTTCTCCAGTGAGTCCTTCCTTCTCATTAGGTGGCCAAAGTATTTGAGTTTCAACTTCAGGATCTGGCCTTCTAAAGAGCAGTCGGGGTTGATCTCTTCTAGGACTGACCGGTTTGAACGCCTTGCAGTCCAAGGGACTCGCAGGAGTCTTCTCCAGCACCATAGTTCAAAGGCCTCAATTCTTTGGCGCTCAGCCTTTCTTATGGTCCAACTTTCACAGCCATACATTGCAACTGGGAAAACCATGGCCTGGACTATACGCACTTTTGTTGGCAGGGTGATGTCTCTGCTTTTTAGTATGCTGTCTAGATTTGCCATAGCTTTCCTCCCCAGGAGCAAGCGTCTTTTAATTTCTTGGCTGCAGTCCCCATCTGAGGTGATCTTGGAGCCCAGAAAAATAAAATCTGTCACTACCTCCATTTCTTCCCCATCTATTTGCCAGGAATTGAGAGGGCCGGATGCCATGATTTTGGTTTTCTTAATGTTGAGTTTCAAGCCAACTTTTGCACTCTCCTTCTTCACCCGCATCAAGAGGCTCTTTAGTTCCTCTTCACTTTCTGCCATTAGAGTGGTATCATCTGCATATCTTAGGTTGTTGATATTTCTCCCGGCAATCTTAATTCCAACTTTTGATTCATCTAGCCCTGCCTTTCTCATGATGTGCTCTGCATATAAGTTAAATAGGCAGGGCGACAGTATACAGCCTTGCCGGACTCCTTTTCCAATTTTGAACCAATCAGTGGTTCCGTGTCCAGTTCTCACTGTTGCTTCTTGACCCGCATATAGGTTTCTCAAGAGACAAATGAGATGGTCTGGTACTCCCATCTCTTTAAGAACTTGCCACAATTTGTTGTGATCCACACAATCAAAGGCTTTAGCATAGTCAATGAAGCAGAAGTAGATGTTTTTCTGGAACTCCCTAGCTTTCTCCATGATCCAGCGTATGTTGGCAATTTGATCTCTAGTTCCTCTGCCTCTTCGAAATCCTGCCTGTACTTCTGGTAGTTCTCGATCCACATACTGCTGGGAGTCTAGCTTGTAGGATTTTAAGCATAACTTTACTAGCATGTGAAATGAGTGCAATGGTGCGATAGTTTGAACATTCTTTGGTATTGCCTTTCTTTGGAATTGGAATGTAAACTGACCTTTTCCAATCCTGTGGCCACTGTTGAGTTTTCCAAAATTGCTGGCAAATTGAGTGTAGCACTTTTACTGCATCTTCTTTTAAGATTTTGAATAGCTCAGCTGGAATACTGTCACCTCCACTAGCTTTGTTGTTGCTCAGATTTTCTAAGGCCCATTTCACTTCACATTCTAGGATGTCTGGTTCGAGGTCAGTGACCATCTCATTGTGATTATCTGGGACGTTAAGCTGATTCTTGTATAGTTCTTCTGTGTAGTTTTGCCATCTCTTCTTAATCTCTTCTGCCTCTGTTAGGTCCCTGCCATTTTGGTCCTTTATCATGCCCATCTTTGCATGAAAAGTTCCCTTCATATCTCCAATTTTCTTGAAGAGATCTCTGGTCCTCCCTATTCTGTTGTTTTCTTTTATTTCTTTGCATTGTTCATTTAAGAAGGCATTCTTATCTCTTCTAGCTACTCTTTGGAATTCTGCATTCAATTGGGTGTATCTTTCTCTTTCTCCTTTGCCTTTCGCTTCCCTTCTTTCCTCAGCTATTTGCAAAGCTTCCTCAGACAGCCATTTTGCTTTCTTGCATTTCTTTTTCTTTGGGATAGTTTTAGTTGCTACCTCTTGTACAATGTTGCAAACTTCCATCCATAGTTCTTCAGGCACTCTGTCTATCAGATCTAATTCCTTAAATCTATTTGTCACCTCTACTGTATATTCATCAGGAATATGATTTAGTTCATACCTGAATGGCCTAGTGCTTTTCCCTACTTTTTTCAATTTAAGCCTAAATTTTGCAACGAGAAGCTCATGATCTGAGCCACAGTCAGCTCCTGGTCTTGTTTTTACTGACTGTATAGAGCTTCTCCATCTGTGGCTGCAGAGCACATAGTCAATCTGATTTCTATGTTGACCGTCTGGTGATGTCCATGTGTAGAGCCGTCTCTTGGGTTGTTGAAAAAGAGTGTTTGTTATGACCATCGTATTCTCTTGACAAAATTCTATCAGCCTGTGCCCTGCTTCATTTTGTACACCAAGGCCAAACTTGCCTGTTATTCCAGTTATCTTTTGGCTTCCTACCTTAGCATTCCAATCCCCCATGATGATAAGGACATCATTTTTTGGTGTTAATTCTATAAGGTGCTGTAGGGCTTCATAGAACAGGTCAATTTCATCCTGTTCAGCACCAGTGGTTGGGGCATAGATTTGGACTATTGTGATATTGAATGGTTTGCCTTGGATTCGAATTGAGATCATTCTGTCAATCCCAGTATTGCTTTTCCTATTCTTTTATTGACTATGAAGGCTACTCCATTTCTTCTGAGGGATTCTTGCCCACAGTAGTATATCTGATGGTTCTCTGAGTTAAATTCACCCATTCCTGTCCATTTTAGTTTGCTGATTCCTAAGATGTCGATGTTCAGTCTTGTCATCTCTTTTTTGACTACGTCTAGCTTGCCTTGATTCATGGAGCTTACATTCCAGGTTCCTATGGAGAAAAAATCTTTACAGCATCGGACTTTCCTTTCACCACCAGATATATCCACAGCTGAGCGTCCTTTCGGCTTTGGCCCAGTCGCTTCATTCTTTCTGCCGCTACTATTACTAGCCCTCTGCTCTTCCCCAGTAGCATATTGGACACCTTCCGACCTGAGGGGCTCATCTTCCAGCGTCATATCTTTTTGCCTTTTAGTACTGTCCATGGGGTTTTCATGGCAAAGATACTGGAGCGGTTTGCCATTTCCTTCTCCAGTGGATCACATTTTGTCAGAACTCTCTGCTATGACCTGTCCGTCTTGGGTGGCCCTGCACGGCATAGCTTATAGCTTCATTGAGTTACGCAAGCCCCTTCGCCACGACAAGGCAGTAATCCATAAAGGGGGAAATGATTATTACTCCCACATAATTAATCTTTATTTTGTTGCCTGATATTTTGGCTTGATTGATATGAAAGTCCTCGATCTCATAGAAATCTGCATTTTCTTTAGTTAAAAGGTAGTAAATTTAGTTGGATTTCTCATATTTGTCTTGCAATGAAGCAGATACCCTCTACAGGTATAGCTTCCGATATCTCTTCTGCTATGTAGTCTGCAGTTGTGACATATTCTGTTGTACCTGCTGGGCTAAAGGATTCAAATTCTGGATTAGTTGGTTGAACTGAGTAGCTGTCTTATGTGTATACTGAACAATGTCTTAACTAGGCAGTAGCCATTGTTCTGAATCCCAAATGGGTATGTGATGGTTCTCCCCTCACTGATACAGAAATGTAGAAAGGGAAATCAAGCTATTTATCAGACTCAACCTCAATAAAAGTAACCTAGGCACTTGACGTAATATGATTAATTAAAATTTTTGATTTGTCAAAAGATGGAAGACACTTACAATAAATCAACTGAATGCCTTTTGCCAAAATGAGGGTATAGTATTTTCTTATACTAAATTCAAACCTGGCAGTCCTCTTTCCCATGCTTTCTTCACCTTAGCAGACACCTTGCTTGCATTGCTCATGCATAATGTGAGGTGGTAGTACATTATTAATATATTCAACATTCCCATCCTGGGAAATACTAGTTCCCAATATATTGTATTTCTTATATATGCAATATGCCAGGGTATCATACAGATTGCATTTCAGTTTGGATCCTCAACTTTTTCAAAGTAGCTGTAAAAAGTTTATAATACCACTTTATACAAATAATGCTGAAATTTTCTCATAAACTCAATCAGCCACCTGCTTTGTAATAGCATGTCGCATCCTGCTATTCTTCCTTAACTGAAATGTGTATTTTTCTTATGACTGCATGATTACCAAAGGAGCTCAGGAAAAAAATAAAGCTGTTTTAAATCATTGTTTAGAAGTGTAGCATGTATGCACATGCCTGCTCCATAGCACCTTTCCAGCTCCAGATATGAAATGCATATCAATAATATCTAAGTATTTTATTTTTCACTAGTTGTTTAATCAGAAATCTGATTTGTTTAATCTGATTCAATTAAATTAAAGAGCAACTCCACCCTATTGCACCACAATCCCAAGTAGGTATTCTAGATACTGTAGCTCAACTATGCCAACTTAGCAGCCACCCATTCCAACCCCTTCATCACCTTGGCTCTCTTCTTGCATAAAAGTGCCACAATGCTTAAATAGCCAGCAGCAGCAGCATAACCAAGAGATGTTAAACCACTTTCAGAAGAGGCATCAACATTTGCTCCAAACTCCAACAGCAAGGCTACCATCTCAGAGTAACCAAGGTGAGACTGGACACATAAAATTGGGGCGTTGTTTAGCACTTCAGTCCTGTAATTGATGTTGGCACCTCCTAAGATCAGCAGACGACTGACCTATGCAACAAGAAACAGAATAGTAATATATTAGAGCAATATTCTCCAGATTTCTAATACCTGAGAAAATTTGATTTTCTGAACTGAATTAATTCAGTGTTTTTGGTACTAAATCTCCCCAGACTGATTTTGAATTGGATGAGCAATTCTTGAAATTCTGGACTGAGAAGAATAGAGATGAATGGAATGAATGATTATTTACTAATAGCTGCAATTCTTTGATTGGTTATTTGTAAATTTAATTTAATTCATTTGATTTAGGTGCCATCCAACTCCAAAAGATGTTGAGGACTCATAGTACAACGAAAGAATAAAATACAATATAATTCAAAAGCCAACTAGTGGAAAGATTTTAAAAAGCAGATGAAAAAACAAAATAGTGAATCTCGATATGAGTAAAACTCAGAAGGGGTTTCAAACACCTTAGTCCAAGATTCCAAATTATAGCATGAGCTGTGCCTGGTTACATGTTATACATGGATAATGGGAGTCTAACAAAAAATTATGTGTACTGTAAAAAGTCCTGAATAGGTTCTACCTAATTCTGCCCAATTTTAGCCTAAGATTATATTCTTCTCAGCTTCTGTGGAAAATTTACAAAAAGCCAAATAAAAGTTCAAAAATTATTCTCTCATTCTTCTGCTCTAGTTTAAGCTTTGCATAGGAAATAAATTAGGGCAGGAGAAGCAATAACATCTTCTACTAGCTGGTAGATCAGGTGTTCCAAAGTCTGAAATGGTTTTTCAATTAACAAACTAAGAGATTGTGCCATTGGAAAAACAAATTGCTTACTAGAAGAGTGAAGATGAAAGAGGAATTTGGAACTTGATCTTCACTAACTTCTTAAGCCATGAGATTGAAGGAGAAGTTGATTAAATTAAGGAATCACCAAAACTATAATTGTTTCCTTCTGACTGGTCAGAGTGAGCTATATTAAATAGTGAACAATGTATTGGTTTGGATAAGTGGTGTTAACAGGCCTCACTTCTGGGCATTGAGGAAATGACATACTTTGAGTGAGAAGCTATGTTGGCTAAAGCCTGATTGTAGGACTTCTAAAGGCAAATTGAAGAACAAAAATGTAATGTGGACATGAAAACAATTCCATATAGCCCATTGATTGTGGATTCTTTCAGGAGGAAGACTGAAATGCTTAGACAGAAGAAGACCCAAAAAAAGAATGGAGATTGTCCTAAGGATTTTATCATTAGACTAAGATGCCTTCAGACATCTTTTTTAAAAATTATTAAATAATTTAATAATCACAAAGCTGGAAATTATCACATTTATTTTAGATCCTATTGAAGCAGGTGACTGTTATCTTTGCCTCTTATGTTTGATATATTTGCTTGAAGGTTGTGAAACTTCCTTATCTTTATCTTTTCATTAAACATGTATTGTTTTTGCATAGTCCTATCTAAGATGAAAAGGATGGGGTGGCTAAGCAGTTAAGATGCTGGGCTTGCTAACTGGAAGATTGGCAATTTGAGGCATAAGTACCACAAGACAGAGTGAACTCCCATTAATTTCCCAGTTCCTGCCAACCAAGCAGTTCAAAAGCATGTAAATGCAAGTAGATAAATAGGTACCACTTCTGTGGGAAGATAATAGCATTCTGTGCATCTTTAGTGTAATAGTCAACCTGGCCACATGGCCATGGAAGTGTCTTGGGACAACACTAACTATTTGGCTGTGAATTGGAGATGAGCATCATCCCCTAGAGTAGGACACAACTGGTGCTCTCTGAGCTTGGTTGCTTTCTTACAGACCTTTTATTACCCAAATTAGCTAACATAATCAGTGCTAGAAGAATTGATCCTTCTTCTACAACTGTGCCCATTCCTTTTCTCTTCCTTTTCTTTCCCTGACCTCAGTTTCCTCATCTCTAAAACAGTCTTCATTAAAGTTTCTCTTATTCTTTGTTATCTAAATTAAAGCATCCACAAATCTGTTTTGCCATGCTTCTCTCCATTCCAGAGTTGGCACATCATGCCATCCTAAATGTTGTTGCTGCCTGCCTGGCATAGCCTTAATAGGATAGTGCTGGACTGCAGCTGTATAGCTTTAATTTCTAACATTTTAAGAGATATGATTGATGATTTCCTCAGCTGTAATTGTAGCTTTATCCAATATTAACCACAACATAAAAAATCTGTTCCAATACTGCAATTTATTCTTTTAATTTTGTCATCAATTGACTTTTTAATTTATTTTTTAAAGTTGACAATTTAACCTTTTGGTAGCAGCAAAAAGAATTAGTTTTTTGTCTCTTTTGGCTGCAACTTGGGTCAGTCATCTCACAAACTAGTTACTGCAGTGCACTTTGAATAGGCTACGCTTGAAGAATATGCACCAGTTACAACTGCTCCAGAATGCAATGATGTAGACAGTGATGGCATCCATTGCTTCATGATTTCCATTGGTTGCCAATAGGCTTCCAGCCTAAAATTTTAATAAAATTAATATATAAGGTTAAACAATTCCCATTAGATTGATTTAGTCAGATTTTGAATAGAACTCTGTGCAGATGTATAACTCATATATAAATTGAACTGCATAAGTTTTAAGAATTGGTAGGTCTTTATAAAGAAAGAGATAGAAAATGTTTTTTCAATATTACTGCTGGCAACAGAAAAGAAAGGGACAGATAGTAGTCTGGTCTTCTTGAATGTATATATTCATGGGGTTGTCCTTCCCACTAAAAACAGCCATAGATTCATAAAAAACAACAACAATAAAAAGAGTACCAGTGTAAAATCTGTTATGTATAATAAATAGAGATTGGGAAAAAGAATTAAAATTTAAAGAATCTCTGAAGATTTTTAGAATTTTCATATATTATTTCTTAAAAATTAAAGTAACAGATTGAGAACAAATTTAGGATCAGGATGGAGAGAATATACTGACTTGACATTCTTGTTTGTTTTATTTGTTATCTGTACAGCTTCTAAAATTCTTGATGAATTGTTAAGAAATATTTTTTAAATTTCCTAATACTCTGGAGCGCTATTTGCTGGTAGAAAGGCAAGATATAAAACTAATACATGAATTAATAAAATTCTCTATTGCTTCAGTGTGCTCTACAGAGTTGTTCTTGAAGACCACTTGGTAGCTTCAACTAGGCCAGAGTACAGTAGCATGGACAGTGATGGGTATGCCTCAGTGTATTCACATGACACTCTTGCTTTGCAAATTGCATTAGCAGCCAGTTTGCTGCTTGGTGCAATCCAAGATGCTGGGTATAATGTATAAAGCCCTACGTGGCATAAGTCCAATTAGTTGGGGGACTATTTATATACTGTGGTGTCTCCCCAGCTGGTTCGAAGCAACAGGGTTGACATGCTCGGGTTCCTTAAATCAGTATTATCTACTGAAACACAAAAAGCATGACATCTTGCCTTCTAGAATGAGAATCACCCTGA
Organism: Crotalus tigris; assembly: GCF_016545835.1. Classification (NCBI taxonomy): domain Eukaryota; kingdom Metazoa; phylum Chordata; class Lepidosauria; order Squamata; family Viperidae; genus Crotalus; species Crotalus tigris. Next base: position 133,386 of record NW_024097133.1, read on the forward strand.
AATGCAGGTAGCTTCCACATTGACAGTGTTCTGAAGTGTCTGTTTTTCCCCCAGACACTAAGCTAGGTGAGCTGCAGTGTCTTACTGGATGCATAATATGTGCTCCTGTGTGCTAGCTGGATTTGTCATTTCATTTAATTCTTTCTATATGGATTATATATTTTGTGATTTATTGCTATGTTTAAGAGCTGTGGAGAGTTGGTCTAAGTTGGGCAATGTCTAAATCAAATGAATGAATGAACAGATAAAATACAACAACTTACATTAATTATATCAAACAAAGATGTAACAAAGATGTCAGTAAAATGTCCTTAGAAGTAAGGGAACTGGATCTGATAATTTGGAGGAATACCTTCAGATCTATGGAAATCATAATTTATCATATTTGATAGACATAAAAGGAAGACAAAATGGAAAGGTAATTCACTGGAATATAAAAATAAATTTTGCTAAATTTCTGCTACAAGTAATTCTTCACTTCGTAAAGTCTCTGAACCATTTGCTTAGCGACTATTTAAAGTTATGATGGTGCTGAAAAAATTTGAACCTCGGACTTATGATTGAGCCTCATACTTACAACTGGAGCCCCATGGAACCATGAACAAAATTTGAGTGCTTGGCAACCAGCATGTATTTATGATGATCACAGTGTCCCAGGGTCAAGTAACTGCCAGCTGACTTTCAACAAACAAAGTCAATGGGGAAGCCAAATTTGCTTAATAACCATGTGATTCATTTAACAACCACAGCAAAAAAGATCATAAAATCAGGCACAACTCAATTTAACAGTTGCCCTACTCCCCCCACCTTAGCAATGGAATTTCTGGCCCCAATTGTAGTTGTAAGTTGAGGACTACCTGTTTTTGAAACAGGAAGTACTAAGTTTCTGAAATATTAAAAAAGTTGAACAAAAGTGAAGGAGGTTGCCTGATACAGGTGAAACAAGGATATTATCCAACTTATTCTGATGTATTGTCAAAAATCTAAGGACAACTAAACGTTTAGTTGTTTTCCAGATCAAGACAAAACCAGAACTGGGAGGGATTGTTCTTTCCAATAAGAACATCTATCAAAATATTGGCTTTCTTAATGGAATGAGTAAAATAGGATAAACAGGATAACCTGCTCCACTTTGGAATGAGCAGAAGATATAGAGGATAATATGCTCCACAAAAGGACCCTACACTTAAAAGCTTTGCCCACCTACCATTGTCTTGGTTTTAAAAAAATATTTTTTAATTTTTTTCCAGGAGAGAATATCTCTTGGCATTGATAGAGGTTTCACTTCAAACCCAATAACTAGTATTAGGGAAAGAGGATCAAGAGAAAGGACTCAGTCCATCTCTCAAAATAATAGAGTTGGAAGGAACCCTGAAGGTGTTCTAGTCCAATCCCCTGCTCAGGCAAGAAGCCCTATATGTTATAATGTTCAGGATTACCAGAGCTGCTATTTATATAAGGAAAATATTGATATTAATCACATTTATGAAATTAATGTCATTTTAGTTAGGTATCAACATAACATAATATTAAGCAAAGAGGCAATTCCATAAGGTGGATCATGGGTAACAAACTGGTTGATCGATGTTTAATTTCTCTAAGTCCAATCAGTTTATTCATAACTTCAGAATCTTAAGTTTCTATTTAAACTCAACGCTGCTATTTTGACAAAATCACAAGAGGATTTGTCTCTGCAATATGAAACTTAAAAGGCAATCTCTATTTCTAGTACCTTTATATTGGGTGTATACAAATTGCGTAGAGAGGCCAGTGCCATGGAAAGACCTTCTGAGCTATAAGAAATCCAAAGCCCTTGAAGAATTGAGGAAGAGACACCAACTTTTTTACTAAGCCCCTGAAAAAGATAAACATTATATAACTCTAACCATTTATTTTCATTTGTAGTTCAGCCTCATGAACAATTTAATCTCAAATCTATTAGCAGTAATTCAAACTTAAAAGTGAATAATTTCCTTAAGACAATGCAAAAATACTGTAATAGATGGAATGTTTTAAATTATATGCTCAAGAAAGAAAAGCCAAAGTATCAATGATCATATTTTTTACTGTCACTTTTCCTACTACCTCTCTAATCCTGAATCAGATATGAAAATAATCAGACTGGTGTGATTGTTTAGCATTGGATCGTCTCTCATTGAAATTAGGATTCCTACAGACACATTTTTATGACAATTTTAGTGCTCCATTTTTAAAAAGATTTTGAGCTTTACTAAAAGCCTATAAAATCATTTCTGATCTACAAATGTTATTTCAACAATGGAAAAAATATTTTAATGAGGATTTATCAATTATAACACAGTTTTAGAAGAGGATCTCCGATTAGTGATTTCCAGGTCAAACACAAATTATTTTCAAAATTCTTGTCAATCTTGCTCACAAGATTCACAAGAGAGAGGTGAGATAACAATAATCATTTATATTGTCCTTCAGTATGTCTATTTACTGTTCCCTTCTATATTTTGGATGAGAAAAAATGAATAATGAATGAAATTATGTCAATAAAAGGTTTAGAATTATTATTTGTTGTGTCTGATAACAACAGAAAAAACATGCAGAAACATTGTAAGTTTTCTCTTTCCATCTTATATTGTTTTGGCAGTGAGCTATCTGAGAATGGAAACTTGACTCTCCTTGTTAACTGATTAAACTACAATACTAATATATAACTCAGATGGTAAGCATTGTTTATGCTTTATTATAACAGCAATACACACCAGTATACAGAATCCAACAAAAAGATGCCATCATTTTTTTCTGCCTACCTTGAAGATGTGTGCTTTGAGAATATGATGGCCCAACTCAATTGTCTGCTGCCTGTTGAGTTTTCCGTCTTGACGGGAAAACCAAAAGGCAAGTAAAGTATGACCGCTCCTAAAGAGAGGGAGGGTGGGAGGGAGAAAGAGAGAACAAACACAATGGGAAAAGGAATCCAAAGGTCTAACTACAACACATGTAAAGACACTTAACAGCTAGATCTTAGAAAAGTGTTGATTTCACTTATATAATTTATTTACATGATAAACTTCTGCTAAATAAATTGAATTCCACTTAACTGAATATCAAATGCTATTCAACTTTTAATTTCATGTAAATAATCTCCTTGCTTTAGACTGAATAAAATCACTGACATATAAATAGAGTTAAATTGATAACATGAAAAATATATTTATCAAGTATGAGCTTGCAGATGTGATTTTTACCATGATCATGCAGAAAAAATATGTGATGAAATAATCTATCTTCACTATTATCTTGGTTTTAATCAGTAATTTTCTTTGAATTCTTGTGGAGTAATAATGATTTGTGCATATGTACTTCATATTTAAATACTATCAAAAGGCTAATAAAGATTTTAGAACTTGCTATTAATGAATGGATTTATACTTCTTTTGATTGATTATACTTCAGTGGTATTTCTCTCTGTATTAGTCTGTGTCTCCTGGCAATTGCCTGAATAAGCCCTTGAAAGTTTTCTTCATAGCATTTTTGCAAATGGTTTGCCACTACTTTCTTCCTAGGACCAAGAATGACTTGCCAGCTGGCAACATGCCTGAGGCAGGTTTAGAACTCGCAGTCTCCTGGTTAATAGCTGATGCCTTAACTATTACACCAAACCTATTCTCTTTTTCTCAGATATATGTTGAAAAATTAATAATGAGAAGCGAGCAGATAGCTTCCAGGAAGCAAACTGCTTTCACTCCCATGAATTGGGTTGTACAGTAGGTTTGATCTCTGAGCTTGGCAATTTGGCTGCAAACGTTTCATCTCCATTGGGGGGGGGGGAACGTCTTCAGTGTGCTTTGAATTGTGTTTATATGCCAGAGCAGTGGACTGTAAATTGGTGTGGGCATTGTCTGGATGTTTCTGAGTCATGGTCTGCCAGAAACATCCGGACAAACACCTACGCCAATTTAAAGTGCAGTGCTCTGACAGATAAGCACAATTCACAGCACACTGAAGATGTCTCCCCCGAATGGAGACGAAACGTTTGCAGCAAAATTGCCAAGCTCGGAGATCAAACCAACAGCCCAATTACCAACCCAAGCTACTAATATTCAAACACATTTCACTCCCATGAGTATTTCATCAATCATTAATCAGAATAGAGCTGGAAGGGATCTTGGAGGTCTTCTAGTCCAGCCCCCTGCTCAAGCCGGAGTCCCTATATCATTTCAGAAAAGTGGCTGTCCAGTCTCTTCTTAAAAACCTCCAGTGATGAAGCACCCACAACGTCTGAAGGCAACTGTTCCACTGGTTAATTGTCCTGACTGTTAGGAAGTTTCTCCTTAATTCCAGTTTATTCCTTGATTAGTTTCCATCCGTTATTTCTTGTCTTGTTTCTGGTGCTTTGGAGAATAATTTGATCCCCCTCTTGTTTGTGACAACCCCACAAATACTGGAATACTACTATCATGTCCCCCCCCCAGTTCTTCTTTTCTCTAGACAGCCATATCCAAATCCTGCAAACACTCTTCATATGTTTTAGTCTCCAAGCCTTTAATCTTAGTTGCTCTTCTTTGCACTTTTTCCCAAGTCTCAACATATTTTTTGTAATGTGATGACCAAAACTGGATGCAGTATTCCAGATGCGGTCTTACTAAGGCTTTATAAAGCGGTACTACTGCTTCACATGATTTTGATACTATGCCTCTGTTTATACAACCAAGGGTTGTATTAGCTTTTTTTTTTTTGCTGCTGCTGCTGCACACTGCTGGTTCATGGTTAAGTGATTGTCCACTAGGACTCCAAGGTCCCTCTCACAGTTACTGTTTTTGAGTCAGGTTTTGCCTAATCTGTACTTGTATCTTTCGGTTTTCCTGCCCAGGTGCAAACCTTGCTTTTCTACACATTAAATATTATTTTGTTGGTTAGAGCCCATTGTTCAAGTCTGTCAAGATCTTTTTGGATCCTGAGCTTGTCTTCTGGAGTGTTGGCTATTCCTGCCACCTTGGTGTCATCTGCAAATTTGATGAAATCCACTTCTATTCCCTCATCTAAGTCACTTATGAAGATATTGAAGAGTACTGGGCCTTAGACACAACTTAAACCACTGGAATATTTATGTATATATGTGTGTTTCTATACTTATATCATATAAATATCACCATTCATCTCATAAAAACATTACTCTGGGCTTAATGTTAAAATTAAACTGTCTTTTATGAGTGACTGGAAAAATGGCAAAAATATGTTATAATTTTTAGATAATGAATGATATTTGTTGTTTAAAGATACCTATTTTTCAAATTGCTAAAGGAAACTTTAATGGCTGCACAAAATATAATCTGGAAACCATTTATAAATAATTTTCAAAATTAATTACTATTTTTTGGATAATTAATTCTTGATGGAGACATAAATCTTGTTATGAACTTTCAACTGGATATACTCCTCCAAAAATGTATTTATAATCAAATTTGAACAATTATGCAAAATTACCTGCAGGAATTTAACTCGAATGATAATTGGGGGTATGTCCTGGTTTAAAGAGATACTATATTTTTATATCCAAGGTCCAGGAACTATTTTTTAGATCAGATCCTTTTAAAAATGTATTTTTTACTTGTTTGTTCTGACACACAAATTAATCTTACTGTATTGATTTCATATAATTTTAATTATATTAAAAGTTCATCTTAATGAGTGTGAGTTAGTTAATGATGATTTTTTAAAAACCTTTTAACACCTTTTCAATGATTATTTTTCTGGAAGTGGACTTCTAGTGATACATTATGGCAATCTAATTGTGTTCGAGGTGTCATAGCTTGGGTATGGCTGATGACTAGTGGTGGATGCCTGAAATCTTCCTCCAGATGAAGGAGGAAGTGTGAAATAGACTCATTTAATCTCCAGATAGCCTGTCCTCATCAGTAAACTGCAAAGGCAGTGTTAGTGTATAAATTAAGAGAAAGAAAAGAAGATGATTTTGAAACGTGTAGCAGGAGTTCTGTATTAGCAGACAATAGAGTTATACAAAAACTTTTCATCAGTACAATTCTAACTTGTACAAAGGAGGTGACATGCCCTTGGAAATGATAGATGATTATTTAAAAAAATGAAATTTAGCAAGATCTACAGAAAACCAAATGCAGATTAAATGAAGTTTCTTCAGCTATACAAAAGATTAAATCAGGAAAAATATCAGGACCAGATGGATCATCAGGTTCTTATTACAAATACTTTAATGATAAACTTTTAGAATCCAAAATAAAATGAATTCTATCTTAACATGCTAAAGCAGAGGTCTTCAAACTTGGTCCTTTTATGACTTGTGGACGTCAACGTGTTCAGCGTGCCTGGCTGAGAAATTCTGGGAATTGAAGTCCACAAGTCATAAAAGGGCCAAGTTTGAAGACTCCTGTGCTAGAGTATAGGAAACAGATTTACATAGCATTAATACCTAAAGAGGGACAAGATTTAACTTTACATTAAACCACAGATCAATATCGTTACTGATCAATGGTTATATGTTATTTATAATAACTTTAGCAGACAGAATGAAAATAATTTTACAAGAGCTTATTTATGAACCTTTATATTAAAGGCAATTAAAAGATCATGTCAGAATGATATAGGACATTATAGAATATTTGGAACAGGTTAACAAAAAAAAACCTTTATGGATTACTGCCTTGTCGTGGCGAAGGGGCTTGTGTAACTCAATGAAGCTATGAGCTATGCCGTGCAGGGCCATTCAAGACGGACAGGTCATAGCAGAGAGTTCTGACAAAATGTGATCCACTGGAGAAGGAAATGGACAGTACTAAAAGGCAAAAAGATATGATGCTGGAAGATGAGCCCCTCAGGTCGGAAGGTGTTCAATATGCTACTGGGGAAGAGCAGAAGGCTAGTACAAATAGCACCAGAAAGAATGAAACGACTGGGCCAAAGCTGAAAGGACGCTTAGCTGTGAATATATCTGGTGGTGAAAGGAAAGTCCGATGCTGTAAAGATCTTTTCTCCATAGGAACCTGGAATGTAAGATCCATGAATCAAGGAAAGCTAGATATAGTCAAACAAGAGATGACAAGACTGAACATTGACATCTTAGGAATCAGCGAACTAAAATGGACAGGAATGGGTGAATTTAACTCAGAGAACCATCAGGTATACTACTGCGGGCAAAAATCCCTCAGAAGAAATGGAGTAGCCTTCATAGTCAATAAAAGAATAGGAAAAGCAATACTGGGATACAATCCCCAAAATGACAGAATGATCTCAGTTTGAATCTAAGGCAAACCATTCAATATCACAGTAGTCCAAATCTATGCCTCAACCACTGATGCTGAAGAGGATGAAATTGACCGGTTCTATGAAGCACTACAGCACCTTATAGAATTAACACCAAAAAATGATGTCCTTATCATCATGGGGGATTGGAACGCTAAAGTAGGAAGCTAAAAGAAAACCAGAATAACAGGCAAGTTTGGCCTTGGAGTACAAAATGAAGCAGGGCACAGGCTGATAGAATTTTGTCAAGAGAATACCATGGTCATAACAAACACTCTTTTCCAACAACCCAAGAGACGGCTCTACAGATGGACATCACCAGACAGTCAAAATAGAAATCAGATGGACTATGTGCTCTGCAGCCAAAGATGGAGAAGCTCTATACAGTCAGTAAAAACAAGACCAGGAGCTGACTGTGGCTCAGATCATGAGCTTCTCATTGCAAAATTTAGGCTTAAATTGAAGAAAGTAGGGAAAAACACTAGGCCACTCAGGTATGAACTAAATCACATTCCTGATGAATACACAGTAGAGGTGACAAATAGATTTAAGGAATTAGATCTGATAGACAAGAGTGCCTGAAGAACTATGGATGGAGGCTCGCAACATTGTACAAGAGATAGCAACTAAAACCATCCCAAAGAAAAAGAAATGCAAGAAAGCAAAATGGCTGTCTGAGGAAGCTGTGCAAATAACTGAGGAAAGAAGGGAAGCGAAAGGCAAAGATACACCCAATTGAATGCAGAATTCCAGAGAATTGCTAGAAGAGATAAAAATACCTTCTTAAAGGAACAGTGCAAAGAAATAGAAGAAAACAACTGAATAGGGAGGACCAGAGATCTCTTCAAGAAAACTGGAGATATGAAGGGAATGTTTCATGCAAAGATGGGCATGATAAAGGACCAAAATGGCAGGAACCTAACAGAGGCAGAAGAGATTAAGAAGAGGTGGCAAAACTACACAGAAGAACTATACAAGAACGAGCTTAACGTCCCAGATAACCACGGTGGGGTGCTCACTGACCTCGAGCCAGACATTCTAGAATGTGAAGTGAAATGGGCCTTAGGAAATCTGAGCAACAACAAAGCTAGTGGAGGTGACAGTATTCCAGATGAGCTATTCAAAATCTTAAAAGATGATGCAGTAAAAGTGCTACACAAAATTTGCCAGCAAATTTGGAAAACTCAGCAGTGGCCACAGGATTGGAAAAGGTCAGTTTACATTCCAATTCCAAAGAAAGGCAATACCAAAGAATGTTCAAACTATCGCACCATTGCACTCATTTCACATGCTAGTAAAGTTATGCTTAAAACCCTACAAGCTAGACTCCAGCAGTATGTGGGTCGAGAACTACCAGAAGTATAGGCAGGATTTCGAAGAGGCAGAGGAACTAGAGATCAAATTGCCAACATATGCTGGATCATGGGGAAAGCTAGGGAATTCCAGAAAAACATCTACTTCTGCTTCATTTACTATGCTAAAGCTTTTGATTGTGTGGATCACAACAAATTGTGGCAAGTTCTTAAAGAGATGGGAGTACCGGACCATCTTATTTGTCTCTTGAGAAACCTATATGCAGGTCAAGAAGCAACAGTGAGAACTGGACACGGAATCACTGATTGGTTGAAAATTGGGAAAGGAATCTGGCAAGGCTGTATACTGTCGCCCTGCCTATTTAACTTATATGCAGAGCACATCATGAGAAAGGCAGGGCTAGATGAATCAAAAGTTGGAATTAAGATTGCCGGGAGAAATATCAACAACCTAAGATATGCAGATGATACCACTCTAATGGCAGAAAGTGAAGAGGAACTAAAGAGTCTCTTGATGCGGGTGAAAAAGGAGAGTGCAAAAGTTGGCTTGAAACTCAACATTAAGAAAACCAAAATCATGGCATCTGGCCCTCTCAATTCCTGGCAAACAGATGGGGAAGAAATGGAGGTAGTGACAGATTTTATTTTTCTGGGCTCCAAGATCACCTCAGATGGGGACTGCAGCCAAGAAATTAAAAGACGCTTGCTCCTGGGGAGGAAAGCTATGGCAAATCTAGACAGCATACTAAAAAGCAGAGACATCACCCTGCCAACAAAAGTGTGTATAGTCAGGGCCATGGTTTTCCCAGTTGCAATGTATGGATGTAAAAGTTGGACCATAAGAAAGGCTGAGCGACAAAGAATTGAGGCCTTTGAACTATGGTGCTGGAGAAGGCTCCTGAGAGTCCCTTGGACTGCAAGGCGTTCAAACCAGTCAGTCCTAGAAGAGATCAACCCTCTTTAGAAGGCCAGATCCTGAAGTTGAAACTCAAATACTTTGGCCACCTAATGAGAAGGAAGTACTCACTGGAGAAGGGCCTAATGCTGGGAAAGATTGAGGGCAATAGAAGAAGGGGACGACAGAGAATGAGGTGGCTGGATGGAGTCACAGAAGCAGTAGGCATGAACTTAAATGAACTCCAGAAGATGGTAGAGGACAGGAAGACCTGGAGGAACGTTGTCCATGGGGTCATGATGGGTCGGACACGACTTCGCAATTAACAACAACAACAACAAACAAACAAACAAAAAATAAGCATTAATTTTTTTAGATGCAAAGTCTTTGGCAATTTAAGTTGACCTTAAAATGACATTTAAAATTTTTTTTTAGAAGATATGAACTTTGGAAAGAATTTTATAAAAAACTAAAAATGATGTATACACAAAGAGCATAAATTATAGTTAATGGAGATTTAACTAAACTTTGTGAGATACAAAAATGAACAAAACAAGGCTGCCCATTATCTCCCCCCCCCTTGTTTATTTTGTTTCTTAAAGTTTTGAATAGTGATATAAGACAAGTTGAGAGGATAATGGATGAATTTTTTTAAAAAAATGAGAGATACCTGGGTGTTAATTTGACAAATATGAACTGTATGTAGTTTCAAACAAATAACTATGTTAAGACTAAAAGGAAATTAAAAGAGATATATCAAGATGGGAAAAATTACAACTATCGTTGTTGGAAAGAATTTTTGTGATTAAAATAAAAGTTTTACCTAGAATTTTATTTTTGTTTCAGACAATACTAGTTTTGACAATTAAGGTAAACAATGGAAGAAAGACATATCTAAATTTATGTGCCAAGTAAAAATTGTGAGTTAAGAACAGGGTGTTCCAAAGTGCTAGAGAAAGAGGTAGCTTAGGCCTTACCTGATTTGAAATTATACTTTGCAGATTGTTGTTTAATTTGGATGAAAGAGTATGTGACACTGAGTGATATAAGGTTATTGGATGGCATGGCTATTTATGGTATTACAAAATTAAGGTTAGCATAATTTTAAAAATCATGTTGTTAGATGTGCCATCTTAACAATGTGGAACAGATATAAATTTAAGTTGCTTCCAAAAGTACCTTTATGACTGTCACCATAAGAGGCATTTTATAAAAGAGAAATCATAACTAAGCATAATTGGTGATTTATTAGAATTCTTCCAAGGAAACATTGACATGAAATCTAGAGGATTTGATATCAGAAGAGTTCATATGTCAATAGTTTTCCTATGTACAATTATTAGAAAGATTAATATAAAATAAAATGATTTTTTTGGTTTTGAATATGGTAAGACAGAATTTGAAACAGAATTATTTACATGTTATTGCTAAAATGTATAAATGCTTACTGGAAATTGAAATAGAATATGAATAAGTGAAATAATGTATGGTAAAATGGGCAAAATGTTTGGATATAATATACAAATGGAACAATGGGATAATATATGAATTGAAATTCACATTGTGTTTTAATTCTAAAGAGAACTTTTATAAAATGATTTATCATTGGTATTTGTCACTGGAAAAATACCTAAAATATAGATCAGATGCAAGGAACCAGGATGACACAGGTAGCTGAACAAAATGGTATGTTTACTGTTCTTCGTCTAATGCATTTATAGTCTAATATAAGACTAATGCACTCACTAGAGAAACTACTATATAAGCACTGCAAGGTTTAGGGAGGGTCTGCTTTCTATTGTTTCTTCCTCCTCAGAGATTCCAACTTTTTTTAAAAAAAAAAACCCATTCTTTCTATCTTACAACTTCTAAATGAAAAAATAGATAAACAGTTTGATGAATTAGCAAAAGTTTTAAATCTGTCTAAAGTAGATACTCAGATTCAGGCAACAGCAATTAAATCAGACATGCAATTGGGAGAAGGCTGAAGGGGATATTATCTCAAAAAATTCAGTTACAACAGAGATGATAGGATGGATGAGTGAAGATGCAACCAGAAGACAACTGTTAAGAGATACTGTGTTTCAATTTGCAGGAAAATTTATGAACAAGTGCTGCTGAGATATTCTCAATGAAGACCTATAATTTTGGAGAGTGACATGCAGTCCCAATTATAATTTTAAGGAAAAGTATAGATGATCAACTCAAAGGAACTATTGTTATAGTGGGTCCATGGGAGATTAAAAGCTGTTAGTGGATTTTCTGCGAGTTAAATACAATAACAGATTTTTATCAGAGGACTTTGAAGCTTAGCTTTGTTGTTGGGATTACAGGTAGTCCTTGACTTACAACAGTTCATTCAGTGACCATTAGAAGTTACAACAGCAGTGAAAAAAATAACTTATGATCATTTTTCACATGTATGGCCAGTGTAGGATCCCCATGATCATGTGATTTACACTCAGATGCTTGACAACTAGTTCATATTTATGATGGTAGCAGTGTCCTGGGGCCATGTGATCACCTTTTGTGACCCTCTGACAAACAAAGTCCATGGGAAACCCAAATTCATTTAACAACGATGCTACCAATTTACCAACTGCAGTGATTTATTTAACAAATGTGGCAAGAAAGGTCATAAAATGGAGCAAAACTCACTTAACAAATTTCTCACTTAGTAACATAAATTTGGGGCTCAATTATGGTCATAAGTCAAGGACTACTTGTACCTGTTTTTCTTTTTCTTTTTATAGTAGATAGGTAGTATGTCAAATTGGTTGACTGATAATAGAAGCCATGGTGGCCCAGTGGTTAGAATGCAGTACTGCAGGCTACTTTGCTGACTGCTGGCTGCCTGCAGTTCAGCAGTTCAATTTTTACCGGCTCAAGGTTGATTCAGCCTTCCATCCTTCCGAGATTGATAAAATGATTGTTGGAGGCAATATGCTGACTCTGTAAACCACTTAGAGAGGGCTGTAAAACACTGTGAAGCGGTATATAAGTCTATTTGCTATTGCTATTTTCATATCTGTGATATTTTTAGAATTATGTACTGATTTAACAAGAATTGTTTTGCAAGGGTGGGGAATTATTATTGTTGAAATATATTTATTAGTATTCAATCAAGGGGGACATGTTATGTGTTATGTTTAATATTTTGTTTTGCACACAATACGCACACACACACACAAAATCCCAATATTAATCCTAAATAGCTATTTTATTCAGATTGATAGTCTCACATGAAAATTTACATGATAAGATAGGCAACCAAGGATTTCATGGTAAAGTTGAGACTATCTATAGATGATGGGGTTTTCCTTACCAGATTGTCAACACTGTCATTTACTTTATCATCTGTATTTAAGGTAACAAAATTTCATAATTAATTTATTGGCTATTACTATTTTTGTAAATTATTTTTTTCCTGTATTTCTTTTGTAAAATAGCACTTTTTTTTAAAAAAAGGGCATCTTTATATTTGATTGAGAAGATCCCCATATAAACAAAATGATTAATGTAGTTTGGCTTTGATATCTTTTTCCGAAAGTCCAAAGAAAAACCCCTTGTAATCTCAGAAGTAAAGAGATGTCATCACAGCGTATTTTTCAACTCTTCTTTTTCAAATAAACCTATGCTTTGTAAGGGAATCAAGTCTGTCTTTCAGAATTATTTTACACCAAGGAAATCTTGCCACATTGGCCCCAAACCATCCAATAAAAGACTCAAAATTGTTTGGAATCTAATAGCATGTCATGATAAATTAGCATCAGGGAGACAATTTTCCCTTTCCAAAGTTGATTTTATTTGACACATTTTAGAAAATATTAGCTTTCAATGAGTGTATTTTTATAAATTGCAGCTCAGAACTGCATTCATTTTTTAAAGTGCTTTCCTTCATTGTAGAATTGGATTAATTACTTACCTAGGATCACAAAGAAACTTGATCTTTTCTCCTTCTTCCCTCCAAATCAACCATTCTCGAAATGAAGGATGTACAAACATGCGGGTCATATCTCTGCGTCTGATAAGAAACATAGAAAGGTTTTCCATTCTTTGCTGAAAGTCCTCCCATTCTAAAGTACCTTCAACACTCCCAGCATTGATAGCCTGAAAAATATGCTCATCTGTCAAAGGATGTAGAGATGCCACTGCCACATTCAAAAGAGGCATTACCCGGTCAAAGGAAGACTGTGTTGGGAACTTCATATTGCACTGCAGTAGATATACTTCCGAAAGGGAGACAGGCACTACCTTATAACTGGAGCTTTTTAATACCAAATAGCCCTTCTCAATTAGATCAAATGTAAGCTTAAGGTATAGGTATGATCCTTGACTCAGGGTTTTGAGATGAGAACTGAGTTTCCCAAAGGTTGTATTGTCCATTTTGCCATTAAGAGAGATGTTATTTTGTATTTCCGAGCTGCTCTGTATTCGGTGTAATATATAGGCTTGGAGATCTTGGTCTATAGCTTCATTTTCTTCCAGTCTATCCAGGAATATCCTATGGAAGGGCAATAACTTTATTATTTCCTAAAGGAGAAAGAGAGAAGAAAAAAATGAATACCAGATAACCTGAAGAAAGATTACATACAGTATCACTGTATGAAAACTAGCAATCTTTTACCTCCCAAGTAGCATCACAAACCATATGTACTGGATTTCTTATGCTTGGATCAAATCACTGCTGCTTTCTTTGTTTAAAACATTATTATGCTTTTGCATTGAAAATAGTACAGAGCCCCTGCTGTTAGGCTTACAATCTAAAAGATATGAAATAGAACAAGCGGTGATCAAGGGAACAGGAAAAAGTATAATTTTTATTCATGTAGACTTTTTAAATGCCCAAGGATATGTGAAAATAACATTTTAAAAATTCTAAAATCCATTTGAAAGAATAAGGTGATGATAATATGAACACTTTCTGCATGTTCACATTTTCTACAAAGCATGGCATTTTATAGATGATGAATATGGCCCCGGTCCAGAATTCACTGATAAGAATGAATGAAAAGTGCATGCTAAATTCTCACTCATGTTTTAAATTAAACATAGGTTCATATATTTAGTGAAGTTCTTTATATGTTCTTCATTTGAAACATTTGAAAATAGTCAAAAGCAGAGATACAAAATTTCTGAACATTTTACAATCAGGAATCTCCCCACAACTCTCCATTTGTCCCAGCAAAATATCCAGGAAATTCAATAAAAGTTAAGATGCTTTTCTAAAGCAGGTATTCTCTCATAGATTTAAAGATGCTGTGTTATTTCAGTTTTATTACATGAATGGTTTTGTCAGGTTTGATTTAATAAGAATTCAATTATGATTTATATAGCGAAGACAAGACAATAGAGATTAATTATAGCGAGTTAAGAATTCATACCAGTTAATAAAAAATTGTAACATATGTCTTTTAAGTTCCTTGGTACTTTAAAAATCAATCTTAAAGGAAATCTTACAGATCCTGAGAAGTGAGTTTCTTCAATTTGATAAATCTGTGGAGTTTTTTCTGTGTCTTCTGAGCAAGGACAATCAGATTTTGTTTGTTAGTTGGGTTTTTTTGCCTTTGAGCCAGTCTTGATTTTTGACCATTAACTGAACAAATCTTTGCAGTTTTCTTGGCAAAATTTCCAAGTGGTTTTCTTTTGCCCTTTTCCTAGGGCTGAGAATGACTGGCCCAAAATCACCCAGCTGAGTTCATGTCTAAAAGCAGAATTACTACTCATGGTTTCCCAATTTTAAGACTGTTGCCTTAATCACTACACCAAACTGGTTCCCCAGGATAATTAATTTCTAAGTCATTCTCTATAGGAATGATTTTTGTTCTTTCTACTTCATTCAATCTTTTGAGATCCAGCCAAACTAGTAAGAAGAGAGAAACAAATACACTCTAAACAACTATCAGGGACAGCATAAATAAAAATGGCATATTTCTGTTTTTGAAGGCAGAAATACATCTTATTTTTACAAGCTCTGCTTGTCTTCACCTGAAGAACTGAAATCACTTTCTTCAATCAAATCTTTATTTGGTCATAGACTAGCATGTTGAATACAGAAATCACAGTTAATTAAAATAAAATACAAAAGAAATGTATTTGTGGGTGTATAGATATATGCATGTGTGTATTCTAAAATATCTAAGAGGGGTTAGAGTTAATTCAAAGATGTAAAGGGCAGACTACTGAGCAGTACTTTACTATAGATAGATTATGATAGAGTCAGCATTTTAAGATAAAATGAATTAGAATGACCAGGGTATTTTAATTAAACTGGAAATAAGTCATGCTGTGCTCCTGCATAGAGGGAACAATAGAACATAGCAAGTTCCGTTGATTTAGTTATTTCATCCATGCACAGACCTAGTCTTTGTTTGAAGGCGATTTCTTTGTATCTTTTTTCAGTAACAGGTGTTAGAAGGGTATTGAATCTGGCTAAAGGAGGGGCTTGTCTGAATTTTGGGATTATTATGCAACTGAGATATCTAGCTGGTTGGAGAGGATGTGCAGAATAGCTCAAGAAGCTGTTTCTGGGTAGGGTTAAGAAGTCAGCTTGCAGCTCTAAATCAATGGCCTGTTATCTGAGATCAGTTAGAGTATGTTTGTAGCCCATCAAGTTGATGATTGGTCATGAATAGTCATTGCTTCAGTTTGGTTTGGATTATTTGATTCCAGAAGCACTGAAGGCTGTCAATCATCATTAGAGAGGTCAGACTGACTGGAAAGAAAAGCAAATGGCAGAAGATATGAATCCAGTTCAATATTGAGAAGGTCAGCTTCATGGTAAAGGACTGTGTTTTAAATGCAGGGAGGGGTTTGAAAAATGGTTCTCAAAAATTTGGACTGAACTCCTTCCAACGTTTTTCCCAAAGGAAGCCACCTGGTGGAAAAGTATTTTTCTGTTGCATGGTTTTAAGAACTCATGTTGAGGGAATACAGGATTCTAAGTTGTATTATCATAACATTTTGTTCATCTTCCTAAAAAAATTCTAATAAAAGACTATTCATTTTTGTCAATTTTACAGAATGTGAATAAACAAAAAACAAGGGGTGGGCAGAAAAGACACCCCCTCCTTTTTTCCCTATGTCTTATCTCTAATCAGGAGCATGGCACTTATGCTATTCCACTAAATTCTAATTTCTATTTTTACGATTTTGGCTGGAAGAAAAGATACCAAAGCTGTACTGTAGTTGTAGAGTAAAATCAGATGTCTCAATTCCACAGTGTTTGAGAATTAAAAATAGCTCTGTAAATTAAGTTATTCAATATGTTTTTATTTGGTAGGCCTTTAAAAAAAGAATGCTTAAATGAACTCTATCAATATGTTATACATTATTAATATTAATAAAATAATAATAATAAAGTAATTGTCAAGTTTCAGATTGCAGTGTAGATGAGGATTAACAATATGGCACAACTGGGCAGTGTACTGTTATTCAGTTTATTGTATGCTGGGGAATTGTTTTAAGAAAATTCATTTTGGGAAGGTTTGTAAAATTAAGGGCTACTCAGCTACCAGGAGCCTATGAAAGAAAAAGTTCAGTTGCAAATCTATACATACTTATTTATGCATTTAAGACTTTCTAAGTACCGTATACATATTTAACTGGAAGTATAACCCATTCATCTCAACAACCCTTTCTTCTAAATATATATTTTCCATGTCAAGTTGACGGACATGGAAAAGACAGAGGTATATGGGTGAATAAAAAAGAAACAAGATATATCTTTCACATTTTCAATTTTTAAATATGAACAATTAAGTGTTGATGTCAATCTTTAGGATCTAACTCCCAAATCTCTAAATTCTAAGTGAGATATGTAAATGTATGCACACAGTAAGCTACTGTTCATGCACAGTTGTCAATTTCCCTCTCATACATATTGATACTGAGAGTTCCAAGGATGAGTATTGTCCGGTATCAACTAGGCCTTAGTGCAAAGGGGATACTTTATGAGACCGGAGAGCTAAGAAAGTCTGGTGGTTAAAGCCATGGGGATATCGCTCTCTGCCTTTTCAAAACTGTAGGAGGAAGAATCATCTTCTCAATAAGATCCAGACAAACCTTACTGCATTCTTTGATCAAGTGACAAAATTAGTGGACCAGAGGAATGCTGTGGATATAATTTACTTGGACTTCAGTAAGGCATTTGACAACGTAGATCACAACCTACTACTTGATAAGATAGAAAAATGCGGGTTAGACAGCACCACCACCAGATGGATCCATAGCTGGCTGATCGGCCGTACTCAGCATGTGGTCCTCAATGGAACCACATCTACATGGAGGGAAGTGTGTAGTGGGGTGCCCCAGGGCTCAGTTCTGGGCCCAGTGCTCTTCAATATCTTCATCAAAGATTTGGATGAAGGGATAGATGGGGAACTCATCAAATTTGCAGATGACAGCAAGCTTGCAGGAATAGCCAACACTCCAGAAGACAGGCTTAGGATACAGTAGGATCTGGACAGACTTGAACACTGAGCACTATCTAACAAAATGAAATTCAATGGTGAAAAAAGTAAGGTTCTACAAGAAAAACCAAATGTATAGGTATAGTATAGGGGTTACTTTGCTCAATAGTAGTAACTGTGGGAGGGATCTCGGAGTCCTAGTGGACAATTATTTAAATATGAGCCAGCAGGGTGCTGCAGCTGCCAAAAAAGCCAACACAGTGCTAGACTGCATTAACAGAGGGATAGAATCAAGATCACGCGAAGTATTAATACAATCTACAATGCCTTGGTAAGGCCACGCTTGGAATACTGCATTCAGTTTTGGTCACCGTGCTGTAAAAAAGATGTTGAGACTCTAGAAAGAGTACAGAGAAGAGCAACAAAGATTAGGGGACTGGAGGTTAAAACATATAAGGAAATTGATGGAATTTGGTATTACTAGTTTAATGAAGAGAAGGACGAGGGAGGACATGATAGCAGTGTTCCAATATCTCAGGGGCTGCCACAGAGAAGAGGGAGTCAAGCTATTTTCCAAAGCACCTGAAGGCAGGACAAGATGCAATGGATGGAAACTAATCAAAGAGAGAAGCAATCTAGAACTAAGGAGAAACTTCCTGACAAAACAATTAACCAGTGGAACAACCTGCCTCCAGAAGCGGTGAATGCTCCAACGCTGCAAGTTTTTAAGGAGAAACTGGATAGCCATTTGTCCAAAATGGTATAGGGTTACCTGCCTGAACAGGGGGTTGGACTTGATGACCTCCAAAGTCCCTTCCAACTTTTTATTATTATTGTTGTTGTTGTTGATCATCACACAGTCAGCCAGATGTTCAGACTGGATTTGGCATTTTGTCTACCTATCGAGTCCTTACCGAGGACCTGGGATAGGCAGATGTGGATGTTTGATGGTATTACAGGTATCATCGCAGGATGGAAGCAGTTCCTAGTAAGGCCGCCTTTTGCAATTGACTAATAGAGAATTTGTTAAGTCTGGGGTGTTATGTTGCAGGTGCTTGTCTGTTTAAATTCTGAAGCCCCAGAGCAGTTTAATTTTATCATTTTCTATTACTTTCTCTATT
>NW_024097134.1:0-23426 GCF_016545835.1 Crotalus tigris
CATTTGGTAGTATTCAGCCAGAAGAGGCATGTTGTGTCCTGTGCAAGAGCTGAAAGCAGGCTCAGAATTGTTGCAAATGGTCCCGGGCAATCCAAAAGCTGCCCAGGACCAGACAGGATGGCGCCAGCCTTGTGCGCATGCGCAAGGTGCAAAAATGGTCAATTCCTATTGGTTCACACTGTTTGGGGTTCATGCCCTGTAAAAGGCCTGCGTGCCTTTTGCTGCTCGCTTGGTTGTAGGAGAGAGTAATAGAGAGCTTGTTGTTTTCACCATGTGTCTTCGTCAATTGCCAACGAACTGAAAACACAACACAGGTGGGATCCCTGCAAGCAAGAAAAAGAACTAGGACTCACCAAGGAAGGCCTGAGGATCGGGAACATAGTGTCCTGCATTTGCGACTCAGCCTGCCAGTACAGCATCGCTGGAGGTGAGCTCAGCAAAAGGACCCTTTCCCAAATATTAGCTTGCAGAGGAGGCAATTAGTGAAGGCCGTAAAGCTTACAATGTTGAAGATTGGCCACTTGACTGACTTTGATGTCTCCCACCCAGAGAGATGGAATTCATACGTAGCCGGGTGGAGAACTACTTTAGAATAAATCAAATAAGAGAAGATGGCCTGAAGGCAGCAACTCTTCTGTGTGCCTATGGACAGAAAGCTTTTGACATCGCGAAAAATCTGGTGGTCCCTGCACTTCTGGAATCAGTAATGTATGCTGACTTGAAGAAGATGTTGAAGGAACATTTCCAGCCTAAATTAACTGTCATTGCTGGGAGGCATGCGTTCAAGCAGAGGGACTAGAGGCTGGGTGACTCTGCTGCGAACTTTATTGCTTCCTTAAGACAAGGGGCCAGGCCTTGTGAGTTCAAGGATCTGGAAGAGAGGCTGCGCGATCGTTTTGTGTGTGGCTTAAGAAGTAGAGACCTACAACAAAAGATCTTTGCGAAAGAAGAGTTCTCATTCCAAGACACATTAAGAAAGGTGGCAGCTGAGGAAGCAACAGGCGGTGCTGCAAAGGCTTTGCGGCTCACCAGGAACCCTCCAGCCACCGCTACCATCCATCAAGAGGATACTCGAGAAGAATCCGAAGCAGATCCTGAAGAGGAGGTGGACAGATTTCACCAGCCAGCAGAAAGAAGGCCGAAGGGGCATCCAGACAAGGCCCCAGCATCTCTTCAGTGCTTCGGGTGTGGAGGATGCCACAAGCAAGCTGACTGCACGTTTTGCTCCACCATTTGCCGGGCATGTGGCAGGCAAGGCCACATTGCCTCTGTCTGTTTGGGTCGCCAGAAGGTCCAACCTTGGGAAGAATTGCTTCAGAAAGGTACCAGGGTCCCCAGTCAACCCAGGGTAGGTTTCTGCACATCGCGCAGGAGTATTCTGAGAACAGAGACACTCAAGCTCCTTAAGAAAAAACTTCGCATTGACGTGAAGTTGCAAGGGTTTCCCTTATTGATGGAGTTGGACACAGGGTCCGCTCTATCAGTCATTTCACTTGACACTTTCAAAAGGATTTGTAGCAGTAGTGGCCTTCGAGTTAAACTCAGGCCATCGAATCTAATACTCACTGATTTTCAAAATTCCAAAGTCAGTGTAAAAGGGGAGGCCACACTCAAAGTGCAGCGTAAGGATTTTGAGGGTTTCCTAGATGTGGTGGTTGTTGGGGGTGAACATACGAGTCTTACTGGACTCGATTGGTTCGAGGCTCTGGGAATCCAAGTAACTGGGCTGCACAACTTGCAAATGTTGGGCCTTGCAGAGGTTTGCAAGGAGTTTGCTGATGTGTTTAGTTCAGAGCTAGGATCCTATAAGGGGCCTCCCATTGCACTATGCTTAGACCCAACTATCACGCCCATCAGGGTCAAGCCTAGAAGGGTGCCTTTTGCCCTCAAAAGTAAGATAGATGCAGAACTGGACAAATTGCTCCAGCAGGGCATCTTAGAACCTGTGGGTTCTAGTCCATGGGAAACCCCCATAGTAATGCCTCTAAAGGCTAATGGGGAAGTCCGCATATGTGCAGACTATAAGTGCACACTGAATAAAGCATTGCAACAGCACGCATATCCAGTGCCTGTTGTAAGCCACATTCTGGCCTCCCTCAGAGAGGGGTGCATTTTTGTGAAACTTGATCTGGCACAGGCCTATCAACAGCTACCTGTTGATGAGGCATCTGCAGAGGCCCAGATGATTGTAATACACAGGGGGGGGGCTTCAAGGTCAAAAGACTGCAATTTGAGGTAAATGTAGCCCCTGGCATATTCCAAAGTGTCATGAAGCATACACTTTGTGGTATTCCTGGCGTCTGTCCCTACTTCGATGACATCCTCATTGCTGGGGAGTCATCTCAAAATTTAGCAGAAAGGTTAAGGGCTGTCTTGCTTCATGTCTGCAAAGCAGGCCTTAAATTGAAGCAGAATAAATGCAAGATAGGAGTCACTTCCACTGACTTCTTAGGGTTCAGAATTGATGCCCAAGGCATTCACCCTGCTGAACCCAAGCTTCAAGTGATTCAGCAGGCCCCAAGGCCCAAGTCCAAAAGTGAGCTGCAAGCCTTCTTGGGGCTCTTAAATTTCTATCACACATTCCTTCCACATAAGGCTGCAGTGGCTGAGCCGTTACATAGGCTCTTAGACAAGCAGGCTCCATGGCAGTAGACTAAAGTCCATGAAAGGAGTTTCAATGAGGTTAAGGCCTTGCTCTCTTCAAATGCTGTGTTAGCGCATTTCAATGAGCAACTGCCTGTATGCATCGCATGCGATGCATCTCCTTATGGGGTGGGAGCAGTACTTAGTCCCTGTGGACTACTACTCAAGGACTCTGTCATCTGCAGAGCGGAATTACGCTCAGATTGATAGAGAAGCCTTGGCCATAGTGGCTGGCATAAAGAAATTCCATGATTTCTTATATGGCCGCCACTTCACGGTCTACACAGACCATAAGCCTCTGCTGGGTTTGTTTACCACTAACAAACAGACATCACATATTATTTCTCCACGTATGCTGAGATGATCCATTTTCCTGTCAGCATATGACTACATTCTAATTCACAAACCTGGAAAAGAGATGGGCCATGCAGATGGCCTCAGCAGATTACCTCTTAAACAGATAAAGGCAGATCCTGCTCCTGCTATTAATATCCTTTCCATTCAGGAGTTGCCTGAATCTCCCCTAAATGCTAGGGACGTGGCTGCAGAAACTGCCACAGATCACACGCTTACATGCGTGTTGACCTGGGTGTTGTCAGGATGGCCTGACATGTGCCCAGGTACTGAGTTTCAAAACTTCTGGCAAAGGAAGCATGAATTTTTCACTTTCAAGGGGTGCCTGTTATGGGGTAGTAGGGTAGTGATCCCAGCCTCATTGAGGTCTAGAATCTTGCTCTCTCTGCATGAGGGACATCTAGGTATAGTAAGGATGAAAGCGCTTGCGCTCAGCCATCTTTGGTGGCCTAGGCTCGATAAAGCCATCGAGGCTCTGGTGAACGGGTGCCAAGTGTGCCAACAGTCACAGCCTGAAATGCCTCGGGCCCCAGTACATAGGTGGGAGGAAATTCAAACCCCATGGTCACGGGTACATATAGCTTATGCTGGGCCCTTTCAGTGGCAATTATTCCTTCTCCATGTTGACAGCCATTCCAAGTGGCTAGAGGTTTTCCTGTTTCCTCCACTACTACTGTCAGGACTATCCAGGTGTTGAGAGGAATTTTTGCCTCACATGGGCTTCCAGATGTCCTGGTTTCAGATAATGGCCCTCAATTTACCTCTTTTGAGTTCCAGGCTTTTCTTCAGGCCAACGTGAGTCCAGCATGCGACTTCTGCTCCCTTCTACCCATTATCCAACAGCCAAGCAGAGAGAATAGTGCGTACTACCAAAGATGCTCTCAAGAAACTGATTTATGGTAACTGGCATCACAGGTTAGCAGATTTCCTTCTTGCACACCGCACCACACCTTGCACAGTCACAGAGAGGAGCCCTGCAGAACTCCACTGGGGTCGCCACCTCATCACCAAACTGGACAGGTTGCACCTAGACCAGGTGGCTTCTCAGGTGTCACAATCGCGGGCACCTAGGAGACTTCAGGTGGGCAATCCGGTCTGGGCAAGGAACTATGGGCCTGGACATCTCTGGGTCAAAGCAGTGGTATGCAGGTTCTCAGGGCCGCTGTCATACGAAGTAGCCTTGGATGATGGCCATGTTCTTCGCAGACACATAGACCAACTGTGTTGGAGGCGGGACAGCCACATTTCTGCTCCTGGCTCTGCTCTGGGGGGGGGAGGAGGACCATAATATGGGTTTGGGGTCACAGGTCCCTAGGCCTAACAGGGCCTTACAAGCTGATGAGGCTGTTTGGGGGTCATCACAAGTTTCTGCAAGTGCGCCAAATAGGAATTCCCAGGAAGGAGGGTAACCCCGCATATCCATTATTGCTCCAGACAGGGAGTTACACCAGGGGTATCCACATTATCCAAACATGCCAGATAGTGCTCCAGACAGGGAGACACACCAGGGTATCCACACAAACCAAACACAGTCATGGACAGGGAATTCCATCAGGGGCACTCTCATAATTCAGCTATTGCTCCAAAAAGGAAGTCAGTAGCAAGGGGGTTTGCCATGCAGGTGGCTCCTGACTCTGGCACCTCTAGCACGTGCATGGGGGCTACGGAGTACTGGGGCACTTCCGCCACTCAGGCCTCTCCAACTGCTGGGCTTGGGCTCGAGGGACAGTGTTCCCAAGAGGAGTCCATTATGGACTCGGGGACTTCCACCCCTCCAAGGTACACTGCCTTGGACTCAGAGGGTCCAGCCAGTCAGCAGCTGGGTGGGTCACCTGGGTATTTGGGGCATCAAAGTCTTGTCCTGCCTAGCCTGGTAGACAAGCAGGTAGGACAGGTCACAGTGGGCCAAGTGCCCACCTAAACATCTAGGAGATTATATGAGGTTTCTGTCAACACATGAGGAACCTTGCTATTAGGTCGCTGAATGAGGGGGTTAACATTCAATAATGAGTCTCATATACTATTATGATTTTGGATACATTTTATTTAAGTTAATAATTATTTTGTAAGGTGTTTTGCCTGGGTGCAGACCCGAGCATTTCTACTCTCCCTGCATTTGAACAATGTACCTGTGCGTAAGCTAGGTGTATTTTATCTAGGGGGGGAGGGGTGTTGTGTCCTGAGCCTGCAAGAGCTGAAAGCAGGCTCAGAATTGTTGCAAATGGTCCCGGGCAATCCAAAAGCTGCCCGGGACCAGACAGGGTGGTGCCAGCCGTGTGCGCATGCGCAAGGTGCGAAAATGGCCAATTCCTATTGGTTCACACTGTCTGGGGTTCATGCCCTATAAAAGGCCTGTGTGCCTTTTGCTGCTCGCTTGGTTGTAGGAGAGAGAAATAAAGAGCTTGTTGTTTTCACCATGTGTCTTCGTCAATTGCCAATGAACCGAAAACACAAGGCATTTTTCAGCAGCATGAATACCATTTGTTTGTTTGTTTGTTTAATCTCATTTTATACTGCTTCTCAAATTCAAAGTCCTCATTTTAAAAAAATTAATAGATTCATTATTAATAACTGAAGATATTTTACTATATAGAAACTAGGTAGGTTTGTAGTCAGACATTCCACACACAAGATTACACAAGGAAAATTTTAAGAGATGGATGTAATTTAATCATCCCCTCTAGTACTGGCAGGTTGCCTCGCAAATTGTAAAGTATCATCTCTGAAGCTGTGGATACCATGGGCACAAAAAATTCTTATAGATACTGTTAAGTCCTTCGCGAAATGGCAATGACACGAGAAGCAGTTGTAGTTCTCAGGAACTCTTTATTTCTGTTCAGCATACTGGTTACAAGACGCCGACAACGCCCAAATCTCCCTGCCTTTTTTATAGGCGATTCCCGGGTCAAACTGCAACATTTGGCGCGCTAGCACCCGTGCATGCGCGCGAGTGCTGGCGACAACCAGTCTGGTCCCGAGCAGCTTGCACCTGCCCAGGACCGTTGCAATGCCCCGAGCCTGCTTCCACAGGCTCGGGACATAACACCCCTTCCCCCCCGGCTAAGACTATGATCATACAATAATAATATACAATCCAATATGAGCGTGGTGCCCATACTACTTTGTACCAGTCATCCCCTCTGTTTCTATTGTTCCCAGTGTTCTGTTTTCCTATGTGTACAGGAATACTCTCTGTTAACTCTGTTTTGCCAGTAGAGTTACAAAATCTTCTAAATACTTAGGAGATCTTCTGGCTCTCTGTGACCTCCTGACTTCTGGGTACCTACCAAGTACCCCTTTACTGAGGGGTGATGTATGCTTGTCCCCCTTGCTACACCCTGGTGATTCCCAAGGACTGTGCTCCAATGCCTGGCCTGCTTGCTTGCCCACCGGGCTCGTCAGGCCAGGGCTTCTTTCTCTGTTTGACCTGGTTGTCCTGCCTGGCTGCAGGCTCTCTAGCCCTCTTAAGTGACTGTCACTGTTGGGCAATTCTGTAGAACCTCCCAGGTCTGTCCTAGACCTGTCAAGAGGTTGTCTTTCCCCTTGGTCCCGTTCTGTACCCGGGTTTGTTGGGGTTTCAGTGCTGCCCCAAAACTCAGTTGTCCCCTGAGTGATGTCAGAGGTGTTATAGTCGGGATTTGGTTCCTCGACCACCTCCCTGTGTGCTTGCCCCCTTCTAGGGACAGGGGTAGTGTCGGGCCAACTAGACGGAATGTGTGTCAGCTCTCTTGCAGGGTGTGGGTTATTTGGACGCTCCCGGATATCCTCCCTGACTGGAGTACTGAGTGATGCGGGTGAGTAGTGATTATGCCCCCGGGGTGACTCCCTGCTGGAGTTGGCACTGGTGCCTGAGTTCTAGTTGGGCTCCATGGATTTCTGTTTGGAGCACTCGCGGAATCTCGGAATGAGCTGTCTGTAGCTCCCTCGTTACTTATAGGTGGCAGCCCGCACTCTTCCCTTTGCCCAAAGGGGTCCCCCTCCCCCCTGGAAAAGACCCAGGAGTCTCAGTGGGAAGGTCCCGTCTAGTGCGGAGCTGGTCGATGTGTCGTCGCAAGACACGACCGTTGTCCAGGGACACCTCATAGGACAAAAGACCTGGGACCCTGGATACAGTGGCAGGGACCCATGAATGACCAGGCCCGTAGTTACGAGTCCAAACCGGGGCACCCACAAGCAGTTGTCTAGGTGCCCTGGGGTGTGTGATTGTGGAAGGTAGTCTGTCCGGGTTCAACCGGTCAAGCTTGGTAGTCAGTTTGCGCCCACAACGAAGTTCAGCTGGGCTCCTCCTGGTAGAAGTAGAAGGTGTAGTGCGATAAGAAAGGAGGAAGTCAGCCAACCTGTGATGCCAGTCTCCATAGGTAATTTTCTTCAAGGCGTCCTTGGTGATGCGAACCATGCGTTCAGCCACACCGTTGGTGGATGGGTGGAAAGGTGCAGAGGTGGCGTGATGAATCATGTTGGCCTGTAAGAAAGCTTGGAATTCGGAAGAAGTGAATTGAGGGCCATTGTCAGATACGAGGACATCTGGAAGCCCGTGTGCAGCAAAAATCCCCCTCAGTACTTGGATAGTCTTTGCAGTGGTGGTGGAAGAGACAGTACAACCTCAAGCCATTTTGAATGGCTATCAACTAGGACCAAGAAGAATTGACCCTGAAAGAGCCCAGCGTAGTCAATGTGCACCCTAGACCATGGAGACTGTGTTTCCTCCCATCTATGTACAGGAGCTTGGGGCATTTCAGGGCGCGAGCGTTGACAAAGGTGGCATGCATGCACCTTAGCTTCAATGTCTCTGTCTAACCCAGGCCACCACAAATGGCTGCGCCCAAGCGCCTTCATACGTACAATGCCAGGATGACCCTCGTGGAGGGAACCTAAGACCCTAGTCCTCATTGAGGCAGGAATGACAACTCTGCTCCCCCACAGCAGACATCCCTGGAAGGTGGATAACTCGTTCCTTTTGGACCAGAAACTCTGAAACTCAGTGCCTAGACAGCTCTCTGGCCATCCAGATAAAACCCAAGAAAGGACACGCGAAAGTGTGAGATCTGTGGCTGATTCAGCAGCCACATCCCTGGCATTTAAAGGGGACTCAGGCAAGGCCTGAATGGAGAGGATATTGATTGTTGGTGCAGGGTCAGCTTCTATTACCGGCAGGGGTAATCTACTGAGGCCGTCAGTATGGCCCATTTCTTTCCCAGGTTTGTGAAGTAAGGAAAAATCATAGGCAGACAGAAAGATAGACCATCTCAGCATTCTGGGGGAGATGATTTGGGGAGTTTGTTTATGTGTGGTAAAGAGCCCCAACAAAGGCTTATTATTATTATTATTATTATCATTATTATCGATCATCGCACAGTCAGCCAGATGTTCAGACTGGATTTGGCATTTTGTCTACCTATCGAGTCCTTACCCAGGACCTGGGATAGGCAGATGTGGATGTTTGATGGTATTACAGATATCGTCGCAGGATGGAAGCAGTTCCTAATAAGGCCGCCTTTTGCAATTGACTAATAGCGAATTTGTCAATGCCAATGGTGTTCAAGTGGTGCTCCAGTTGTTTTGGGATTGCACCCAAGGAGCCTATGACTATTGGTACTACCCTTGCTTGCTTTTGCCACAGTCTTTCTATTTCTATTTGTAGGTCTTTGTATTTTGTTATCTTCTCCAGTTCTTTCTCTTCTATTCTGCTATCTCCAGGCACTGCCACGTCCACTATCCAGACTTTTTTGTCTTTCTTATCGACAATTGTTAAGTCTGGGGTGTTATGTTGCAGGTGCTTGTCTGTTTGAATTCTGAAGTCCCAGAGCAGTTTAATTTTATCATTTTCTATGACTTTCTCTATTTTATGATCCCACCAGTTTTTGCTTACAGGCAAATGATATTTTTTGCAGATCTTCCAATGCACCATTGTTGCTACTTTGTCATGCCGCTGCTTGTAATCAGTCTGTGCAATCTTCTTGCAACAGCTTACCAGTGGTCCACTGTTTCTTCAGCTTCTTTGCATAGGCGGCACTTACTGTCTGTTGCTGTCTTCTCAATTTTGACTTTATATGCATTTGTCCTTAAGGCTTGGTCTTGTGCAGCCAGAATTAGTCCCTCGGTCTCTTTCTTCAATTTTCCTGCTCTTAGCCATTGCCAGGTCTTGTTATTATCTGCTTTCCCAGCTATTTTTTTCATGTATTGGCCATGTAGTGCTTTGTCTTCCCATGCCTCTATTCTGTTCTTCATTTGGTCTTTCTTGTAGGCCAGTTTGGTCTCTCCAGTAGTTAGTAAGCCTTCCTGATATACTAATTTCAGTGCATCTTCATCATTGTTCTTCAGATATTATTCCAAAGCCATTTTTTCTTCTTCAACCATCTGATGTACTTGTAGCATTCCACGCCCACCTATTTGCCTTGGTAGATAAAGTCTATCAATGTCACTGCGTGGAGGAAGGGCATGATTCATTGTCATTATTTTTCTGGTCTGCCTATCCATTGCTTTTAGTTCTGCTTGAGTCCAGTCCACTATTCCAGCTGTGTACCTAATGACTGGAATTGCCCAGGTGTTGATTGCCTTTATGGTATTTCTTCCATTGAGTTTGGACTTTAAGATCTTCTTCACTCTCTTGATGTATTCACCTCTAATTACTTTTTTTTGACTTGCAGTGGTGTGCCTTGAGGTTGTCAGCGTGAAGGAGACCAAGTATTTGTGTACTATTCCTCATCCAGACTCTTAATGTTATTTTCGTTGGTGGGGCATCTTGATGACTTCAGTTTTCATTATTGGCCTTGTTTGATAGTTAAGTGTGGCAAATTTGTCCAAGCTAAACTCCATTACAAGATCTTGGCTATAATATACGGACAGTGTTGAAGCAGCGATCTATTTCAGATGAGTTTTTCCATAGGTACAGCCTCAGGTCATCATATAAAGGAGAGTGGGATATAGTCTGGCAGACTGGCAGATGTTTTTGATATTTGATAGCCATGTCCTGAGTTATTCAGTATTGTTGACAGAGGAAACAGTGCAATAACAAATAGTAATGGTGATAATGAATCTCCTTGAAATATTCCTTTCTTGATATTAACCTCTCTGAGCCTCTCACCATTGATCTGCAACTGTGTCTTCCATTGTGCCATCGATCTTTGCACAAATTTTCTGATGTTTCTACTGACTCCTGTTATTTCTAGGCAATTTATTATCCAATCATGTGGCAGAGAGTCAAATGCCTTTTTGTAGTCAATCCATGCCACATTCAGGTTGGTCTTCCTTCTCTTGCAGTTTTCCAAGATAATTTTGTCTATTAGGAGTTGATCTTTTGTTCCTCTGCTATTGGGGCGGTTTCCTTTCTGCTCAGGTGGAAAGAGATTGTTTTCAACTAGATGCTGTTGTACTGCATCAGCTACCACACCAGTTAATAATTTGAAAGTTGTTGGTAAGCAGGTAATTGGCCTGTAGTTACCTGGTGTTGCCCCTTTTGCTGGACTTTTCATTATTAGGTAGGTTTTCCCAGTTGTTAGCCACTTTTCAATTTCTCCTCCTTGTAGTATATTGTTGAACTGTTTGGCAATGAATGGGTGTATAACAGTTAGATGTTTCAACCAAAACCCATGCAGTTCAGCTTCACCTGGTGCTGACCAATTTTTGATTTTCTTTGCTCTTTTTTCTACCATTTTTGTTGTTATTACTAGTTCTTTCATTTCAACTTCTGTTTTATTTGCATCCACCTCTTTTAACCAAGCCGCATCCTTGTTGTATTTCTTTGGGTTATCCCATATCTGCTTCCAGAACTGCCCTGTTTCTTCCTTGTCAGGTACTGACTGATTCCTTGCAGTTTCTCCATTGATGGATTGGTAGAAACGTTTCTGATTGGATTGAAATTGGAGGTTATGCCTATAGTTTGCAATTCGAGCTTCATATCTACTGATTTTCCTGGCTATAGCTGTTATTTGTTGCTTTATTATTTCCAGTGCTTCCTTGATCTTCCTTGTTTCTAAGTGGCATTTCTTGATTAGGTATTCTTTGGTCTTCTTGTTCTTCAGCTTCTTTTCTTTCATCTGTTCTAGCTTGCTTGCATGTGATCTTAACTTGCTGATCTTATTTTCTAGTCTAACCTTCCATTTTTCTTGTGCACTGTTTGTTTGTTTTTCTTCTTTGTTGATTTTGCATCCCAGGTATTCTGTTATAACTGCAGCTGTGCTGTACATTAGTTGGTGTGTTTCTTGCAATGAATTGGTGCTTATACTTGATATTGCAATATTTGCATCTTTTAATGCTTGTGCTAGCTGTTTCTTTGGAACAAGCTTCAATGCAGGTAGCCTTATTCTGTTGTTTTTGTGCTGTTCTAGATGCTAAGTTATTCTTTGTTTCAATTCTTTTATTTCTTTAGTTAGAGGGTTTTGTTCTTCCTGAGGTAGAGGTGCCTGGTTTCCAAATGAAAACAGTTGTATATCTCTGCTAGATTCCTTCACTGCCAACTCCCCCTGGTTTGACTCTACATTCTGAATTACTTCTGGTAAGGGTTTATTTATTTGCCCTGGGTAAAAACCTTTGCAGTTCGTCCAATTCTGTTTTGTGCATACTTTAGATTCGTGTTATAAATCGGCGTGATCGCTAGTCTCTGTTCTGTTTTTTCTGATTCTGGATGCTGTTCTTTCCAGAATTGGTGCATTCGTTTTAGATATCCTCGTCTTGTTGGACTTGATCTGTAGTAACAGATCATTATTTCTTTGTTTTCCATCACTGTGTATCTGCGACGGGTAAACACCTTTTCTTCCAGTAGTTCTGCAGCTGTTGGCCCTGGTTGCTCAGCCAACAGTCCTGAGTCCTGTAACCCATTTTTCACCAGATATCCAGGAACTCCAATATCTAGTGAGGACCTTGTTAACCCGGGCGACGTCCGAGCCGGTATGGCATTCTGAAATTTACGTCTCACCATATTTTTTATGGGAGAGACACTCTTTGTCTGACTCCTCTGATGAGACCTGTCCAGTATGGTTGAATCTCTGGCATAGCTCTCATCTTCCTCAGAGTACACAAGCCCCACAACCACGTCAAGGTAGTGCCTCACTGGGGGATCATTATTATTATTATTATTATTATTATTATTGATCATCGCACAGTCAGCCAGATGTTCAGACTGGATTTGGCATTTTGTCTACCTATCGAGTCCTTACCCAGGACCTGGGATAGGCAGATGTGTATGTTTGATGGTATTACAGGTATCGTCGCAGGATGGAAGCAGTTCCTAATAAGGCCGCCTTTTGAAATTGACTAATAGCGAATTTGTCAATGCCAATTGTGTTCAAGTGGTGCTCCATTTGTTTTGGGACTGCACCCAATGAGCCTATGACTATTGGTACTACCCTTGCTTGCTTTTGCCACAGTCTTTCTATTTCTATTTGTAGGTCTTTGTATTTTGTTATCTTCTCCAGTTCTTTCTCTCTATTCTGCTGTCTCCAGGCACTGCCACGTCCACTATCCAGACTTTTTTGTCTTTCTTATCGACAAATGTTAAGTCTGGGGTGTTATGTTGCAGGTGCTTGTCTGTTTGAATTCTGAAGTCCCAGAGCAGTTTAATTTTATCATTTTCTATGACTTTCTCTATTTTATGATCCCACCAGTTTTTGCTTACAGGCAAATGATATTTTTTGCAGATCTTCCAATGCACCATTGTTCCTACTTTGTCATGCCGCTGCTTGTAGTCAGTCTGTGCAATCTTCTTGCAACAGCTTACCAGGTGGTCCACTGTTTCTTCAGCTTCTTTGCATAGGCAGCACTTAC
Organism: Crotalus tigris; assembly: GCF_016545835.1. NCBI lineage: Eukaryota > Metazoa > Chordata > Lepidosauria > Squamata > Viperidae > Crotalus > Crotalus tigris. The sequence goes on from NW_024097134.1 coordinate 12,760, forward strand.
TGTCTGTTGCTGTCTTCTCAATTTTGACTTTATATGCATTTGTCCTTAAGGCTTGATCTTGTGCAGCCAGAATTAGTCCCTCGGTCTCTTTCTTCAATTTTCCTGCTCTTAGACATTGCCAGGTCTTGTTATTATCTGCTTTCCCAGCTATTTTTTTAATGTATTGGCCATGTAGTGCTTTGTCTTCCCATGCCTCTATTCTGTTCTTCATTTGGTCTTTCTTGTAGGCCAGTTTGGTCTCTCCAGTAGTCAGTAAGCCTTCCTGATATATAATTTCAGTGCATCTTCATCATTGTTCTTCAGATATTCTTCCAAAGCCATTTTTTCTTCTTCAACCATCTGATGTACTTGTAGCATTCCACGTCCACCTATTTGCCTTGGTAGATAAAGTCTATCAATGTCACTGCGTGGATGATGATGATGATGATAATTCATTATATTATTATTATTATTATTATTATTATTATTATTATTATTATTATAGTAAAGTTGGAAGGGACCTTGGAGGTCATCTAGTCCAACCCCCTGCTCGGGCAGGAAACCCTACACCATTTCGGACAAATGACTGTCCAGTCTCTTCTTAAAAACTTCCAGTGTTGGACCATTTACTGCTTCTGGAGGCAAGCTGTTCCACTGATTAATTGTTCTAACTGTCAGGAAATTTCTCCTTAGTTCTAGGGTGCTTCTCTCCTTGATTAGTTTCCACCTGTTGGTTCATGTCCTGCCTTCAGGTGCTTTGGAAAATAGCTTGATTCCTTCTTCTTTATGGCAGCCCCTGAGATATTGGAAGACTGCTATCATGTCCCCCCTTGTCCTTCTCTTCGTTAAACTAGACATAACCAATTCTAGCAACCGTTCCTTATATGTTTTAGCCTCCAGTCCCCTAATCATCTTTGTTGCTCTTCTCTGTATCCTTTCTAGAGTCTCAACATCTTTTTTACATCGTGGTGACCAAAACTGGATGCAGTAAAAATTCCAAGCTGGGCCTTACCAAGGCATAAAGAGTGGTATTATAATACTTCACGTGATCTTGATTCTATCCCTCTGTTAATGCAGCCTAGCACGGTGTTGGCCTTTTTGGCAGCTGCAGCACACTGCTGGCTCATATTTAGGTGATTGTCTACTAGGACTCCGAGGTCACTCTCACAGTTACTACTATTGAGCATGGTGCCACCTATGCTGTACTTGTGCATTTGGTTTTTCTTGCCTAAATGTAGAACCTTGCTTTTTTCACCATTGAATGTCATTTTGTTAGTTAGTGCCCAGTGTTCAAGTCTGTCCAGATCCTTCTGTATCTGAAAGCCTGTCTTCTGGAGGGGATATTCCTGCCAGCTTGGTGTCATCTGCAAATTGATGAGTTCCCATTGATCCTCATCCAAGTCATTGATGAAGATGTTGAAGAGGACTGGGCCCAGAACAGAGCCCTGGGGCACCCCACTACACACTTCCCTCCATATAGATGCAGTTCCATTGAGGACCACTCGCTGAGTACGGCCGGTCAGCCAGCTACGGATCCATCTGGTGGTGGTTCTGTCTACCCCACATTTTTATATCTTGTCAAGTAGTAGGTTGTGATCTACTTTATCAAATTCCTTACTGAAGTCCAAGTAAATTATGTCCACAGCATTCCTCTGATCCACTAATTTTGTCACTTGGTCAAAGAATGCAATAAGATTTGTCTGGCATGATCTATTTTTGACAAACCCATGTTGGCTTTTAGTAATGACTTTGTTTGCCTCTAGGTGTTCGTTGATTCGTTGTTTGATTATCTTTTCCAGGATCTTCCCAGGTATTGAGGTCAGGCTGATAGGTCTGTAATTTCCTGGATCCATTTTTTTTCCTTTTTTGAGGATGGGAACTACATCAGCTCTTTTCCAGTCCTCTGGTAGTTCCCCTGTGTTCCAGGATCTTTGAAAAATATAGTTCAGTGGCTCCGATATCACATCTGCCAGTTCCTTGAGAACTCTGGGGTGTAATCCATCTGGTCCTGGCGATTTGAACTCATCTAGGCTGGACAGGTGCTCCTAACCATTTTCTTGCCTATCTTAACTTGTGTTTCTGTTTTGTTTTTTATGGCACTATTTTTGATAGGTTGGTCTGTTTTTTCCCTTTGTGTAAAGACAGATGCAAAACACGAGTTAAATAGTTCTGCTTTCTCCCTGTTGTTTGTCACCTTCTTGCCACTTCCACCCACTAATGGACCAATCGTTTCCTTCACTTTTTTCTTGTTTTTTACATGTTGAAAGAAGCTTTTTTTGTTATTTTTGACTTTGGTCGCAAGCCTTAGTTCATTTTGAGCCTTGGCTTTCTTCACTTCATCTTTGCAGGCTCGGGCTATTTGCTGATATTCTGACTTAGTTATGTTCCCCTCTTTCCACTTTCTATACTTGTCCTTTTTATCTTTCAATTTGTCAGAGAGTTCTTTATGCAGCCATGCTGGTTTCTTTTGAGAGCTGTTATTTTTCCTCTTTGTTGGTATTGTGCTAGACTGTGCTTTTATTATCTCATTTTTCAAAATTTCCCAAGCTTCTTGAGTTGTTTTCCCCTTGAGGATTATCATCCATGGAATCCTTCCCAAGCCCTCTCTAAGTTTATTGAAATTAGCTCTCTTGAAGTCCAAGACTCTAGTTTGACTGTGTTCTAGTGGTTGTGCTTCTATAATGTTGAATTCTAATATTGCATGATCACTTCCTCCCAGGGTTCCTATGGCTTCAACACCGTCTATCATTTCATCTCTGTTAGTGAGAATTAGATCCAAAATGGCTAATCCCCTGGTTCCCTTCTCTACTTTTTGGGAGACAAAGTTGTCTACTAGGTTTGCCAGGAAACCTGTTTGATCTTCCACTTGGTGCGGAGTTTGTCTCCCAGTTGATGTCAGGGTAGTTAAAGTCCCCCATTACTATTGTGATGTGCTTCCTACATACCTTAGTTAGCTGACTGGCAAAAAGTTCATCTATTTCCTCTGTTTGGTTGGGTGGCCTGTAGTATACACCTATGGCAATGTCATTTTCCCCCCCTTTTATATTGACCCAAATGCATTCAAGACAGTTTTTATCATTGTTGTACTCTATTTCTGTGGAGATGTAGTTATTTCTTATATAGAGAGCAACTCCACCTCCTCTTTTAGTTGGTCTGTTTCTTTTAAATAATTTAAATCCCTCTAGCTGTGTGTTCCATGTGTGAGTTTCATCCCACCATGTTTCCATAATGGCAACAATATCGTATCTGCCCTCATTAACCTGAATTTCTAGTTCACCCTGTTTGCTGTTCATACTCTGTGCATTGGTGTATAAACATTTGAGTCCTTTGTGGGTGGCCCTGTGTTTCCTTTCTACATAGCCTATGTGGTGCCTGAGTTCCCCTAATGTCTTACCACCTATTTGGTTAGTGCACTTTATGTGGCACTCGCTATTAGAGGCTTCATTTTGATTGATAGCAAGGTTGGTATTCTTGTCCACACACACATCTATGCTACATACACTGATAGCCCTATAGTTTTTAAATTGCCGGGGACAGGGTTGTTCCGTATCAATTAACTCACTGTCCCCGCTGTTTAGTTTAAATTTCCCTCCAGAAAATCTGTGAATTTATAGCCGAGTAACTCAGTCCCTTTTTTTGATGGATGCAAACCATCTCTTTTGTACATCTTTTGATTGGAACAGCTACTGACATCGTGACTAATATATCCAAAGCCTTCCCCTTTACACCATTCCTTTAGCCACATATTGAATTGTGCTATGCGCTGGCCTTTTCCGTTTTGCTCCTTATACACTGTTAAAACCTCTGAGAAAGTAAGCCTACAGCCTATTCTGCTAAGTTCCTTCCCCAAGCTCTGGAAATCATTCTGCACAGAGAGTACATCTTTTTGGGACAGATCATTAGTGCCAAGATGTACAATAGCCTCCACATCACAGTCCGTGCTGCCATTCTTGATTATTTTAGAAATACGCTTCTTGTCCCTACTGGCAGTAGCACCTGGAAGACACCTGACCTCTTTCAAAGCCTCTGTGTCCTTTCCTAAATGTACATCCCTTATAATTGAATCACCTACCAGAAGGTAGCTTCTCTTTTTGGGAGCCTTTCTATTCTTGCATGACTGATGTGCAATACCTGATTCACACTTCTCCCTGTCAAAATCTAGTTCTTCATCTCGGACCACAATCCCCTGCTTCTTTGAGTTATCTTCACAAATACCTTTACCAGTCTCCTTAATGTCCCTATTAAGGTCAGCAAGAGCACTGTAGCTGTTGTGCCGGGACACAGCGAAAGCTTTGTGTTTATGGTTCACAGCTCTCACCCTGCCAGATCCCACGGTTGTCCACACTGCCCTTTTCCTGCAGGATCTTTGTGGTAAAGGGGGCTGATAGCAGGGAGGCTTACTAGAGTAGAGGGGCTGAACTGGACACCTAATCCGAAGAGCACGGATTACAGACCCTAGGTAAATGATCTGTCCTTGTAGGCTAGTGATTTGTTTACAGATAGGACAGTTTCCAAGTTTGAAAAGGGTACTGCGAAAGACTGTTGCAAAGCAGGTGTTGCACTGAACTAAGCCAGACATCTTAGATACAGGGGATGTTAGACACATTTGCCCTGAATGTACTGCTACTGTTTGTGATTTTTAGTTATATAGTTATATAATTCGTGCGCCGTTAGGCGTGCGGGCCGCCACTTTCCTGGTGGATTCTCCCAAAACTTACAGTTTAAGCAGCAGCTGGTGGCGGTGGGAGGAATTCGTTTGGGGGGGGAGGTGGTGGAGGGGGGGGGTGGACCCCTGGGGAAGGTGGGGGGGGGGTGAATGTTTGTTAAGCACGTTCTAGCAACCCGAGATGAATCAGAGTTGGAATATATGGGAAAAAGAGAAAAAATGGGGTTTTTTGTTTTTTTTTTTTTTACTTTTTTTTTTTTTTTTTTTTTTTTTTGTTTTTTGCTTTTTTTTTTTTTTTTTTATTTTTTCTGTTTGTTTTTTTTTTTTTTTTGTTTTAAATAGAGTATAATACTATAATATAATGGAGATCCAATCAGGGCCTTGCTACTTTCCTGGTGGATTCTCCCAAAACTTACAGTTTAAGCAGCAGCTGGTGGAATGTAGCACGTTCCAGCAACCCGATCAGAGTTGGAATGGGTTTTAAATAGAGTATAATACCCTATATATATAATGGAGATCCAATCAGGGCCTTGCTACTTTCCTGGTGGATTCTCCCAAAACTTACAGTTTAAGCAGCAGCTGGTGGAATGTAGCACGTTCCAGCAACCCGATCAGAGTTGGAATATTTATTATTACGAATCAACGCACAGGTCAGCCAGATATTCAGACGGAGTGTGGCATTTTGTCTACCTATCGAGTCCTTACCAGGACCTGGGAGAGGCAGATGTGGATGTTTGATGGTATTACAGATATTGTCGCAGGGTGGAAGCAGGTCCTAGTAAGGCCGCCTTTTGCAATTGGCTAATAGCGAATTTGTTAATGCCAATGGTGTTCAAGTGGTGCTCCAGTTGTTTTGGGATTGCACCCAAGGAGCCTATCACTATTGGTACTACCCTTGCTTGCTTTTGCCACAGTCTTTCTATTTCTATTTGTAGGTCTTTGTATTTTGTTATCTTCTCCAGTTCTTTCTCGTCTATTCTGCTGTCTCCAGGCACTGCCACGTCCACTATCCAGACTTTTTTGTCTTTCTTATGGACTTATCGACAATTGTTAAGTCTGGGGTTTATGTTGCAGGTGCTTGTCTGTTTGAATTCTGAAGTCCCAGAGCAGTTTAATTTTATCATTTTCTATGACTTTCTCTATTTTATGATCCCACCAGTTTTTGCTTACAGGCAATGATATTTTTTGCAGATCTTCCAATGCACCATTGTTGCTACTTTGTCATGCCGCTGCTTGTAATCAGTTTGTGCAATCTTCTTGCAACAGCTTACCAAGTGGTCCACTGTTTCTTCAGCTTCTTTGCATAGGCTGCACTTACTGTCTGTTGCTGTCTTCTCAATTTTGACTTTGTATGCATTTGTCCTTAAGGCTTGGTCTTGTGCAGCCAGAATTAGTCCCTCGGTCTCGTTCTTCAATTTTCCTGCTCTTAGCCATTGCCAGGTTTTATTGTTATCTGCTTTCCCAGCTATTTTTTTCATGTATCGGCCATGTAGTGCTTTGTCTTCCCATGCCTCTATTCTGTTCTTCATTTGGTCGTTCTTGAAGGCCAGTTTGGTCTCTCCAGTAGTTAGTAAGCCTTCCTGATATACTAATTTCAGTGCATCTTCATCATTGTTCTTCAGATATTCTTCCAAAGCCATTTTTTCTTCTTCAACCATCTGATGTACTTGTACATTCCACGCCCATCTATTTGCCTTGGTAGATAAAGTCTGTCAATGTCACTGCGTGGATGAAGGGCGTGATTCATTGTCATTATTTTTCTGGTCTTCCTATCCATTGCTTTTAGTTCTGCTTGAGTCCAGTCCACTATTCCAGCGGTGTACCTAATGACTGGGATTGCCCAGGTGTTGATTGCCTTTATGGTATTTCCTCCATTGAGTTTGGATTTTAAGATCTTCTTCACTCTCTTGATGTATTCACCTCTAATCTTTTTCTTGACTTCAGTGTGCTTGATGTTGTCAGCTTGAAGGATACCCAAGTATTTGTAGTACTCTTCCTCATCCAGACTCTTAATGTTATTTTCATGGGGCATCTTGATTCCTTCATTTTTCATTATTTTTCCTTGTTTGATAGTAAGTGTGGCACATTTGTCCAAGCCAAACTCCATTACAATATCTTGGCCATATATACGGACAGTGTTGAGCAGCGATTCTATTTCAGATGATGTTTTTCCATACAGCTTCAGATCATCCATTATTATTATTATTATTATTATTATTATTATTATTATTATTATTATTATTATTATTATTATAATACCTGACAAGGAAGAAACAGTGCAGTTCTGGAAGCAGATATGGGATAACCCAAAGAAATACAACAAGGATGCGGCTTGGTTAAAAGAGATGGATGCAAATAAAACAGAAGTTGAAATGAAAGAACTAGTAATAACAACAAAAATGGTAGAAAAAAGAGCAAAGAAAATCAAAAATTGGTCAGCACCAGGTGAAGATGAAGTGCATGGGTTTTGGTTGAAACATCTAACTGTTATACACCCACTCATTGCCAAGCAGTTCAACAATATACTACAAGGAGGAGAAATTGAAAAGTGGCTAACAACTGGGAAAACCTACCTAATAATGAAAAATCCAGCAAAAGGGGCAACACCAGGCAACTACAGGCCAATTACCTGCTTACCAACAACTTTCAATTACTAACTGGTGTGGTAGCTGATGCAGTACAACAGCATCTAGTTGAAACAATCTCTTTCCACCTGAGCAAAAAGGAAACCGCTCCAATAGCAGAGGAACAAAAGATCAACTCCTAATAGACAAAATGATCTTGGAAAACTGCAAGAGAAGGAAGACCAACCTGAATGTGGCATGGATTGACTACAAAAAGGCATTTGACTCTCTGCCACATGACTGGATAATCAAGTGCCTAGAATAACAGGAGTCAGTAGAAACATCAGAAAATTTGTGCAAAGATCGATGGCACAATGGAAGACACAGTTGCAGATCAATGGTGAGAGACTGGGAGAGGTTAATATCAAGAGAGAATATTTCAAGGAGATTCATTGTCACCATTACTATTTGTTATTGCACTGTTTCCTCTGTCAACAATACTGAATAACTCAGGACATGGCTATCAAACATCCAAAACATCTGCCAGACTATCCCACCTCCTTTATATGGATGATCTGAAGCTGTATGGAAAAACATCATCTGAAATAGAATCGCTGCTCAACACTGTCCGTATATATATCCAAGATATTGTAATGGAGTTTGGCTTGGACAAATGTGCCACACTTACTATCAAACAAGGAAAAATAGTGAAAACTGAAGGAATCAAGATGCCCCACGAAAATAACATTAAGAGTCTGGATGAGGAAGAGTACTACAAATACTTGGGTATCTTCAAGCTGACAACATCAAGCACACTGAAGTCAAGAAAAAGATTAGAGGTGAATACATCAAGAGAGTGAAGAAGATCTTAAAGTCCAAACTCAATGGAGGAAATACCATAAGGCAATCAACACCTGGGCAATCCCAGTCATTAGGTACACAGCTGGAATAGTGGACTGGACTCAAGCAGAACTAAAAGCAATGGATAGGAAGACCAGAAAAATAATGACAATGAATCATGCCCTTCCTCACGCAGTGCATTGATAGACTTTATCGACCATGCGAATATGTGTGGCGTGGAATGCTACAAGTACATCAGATGGTTGAAGAAGAAAAAATGGCTTTGGAAAAATATCTGAAGAACAATGATGAAGATGCACTGAAATTAGTATACCAGGAAGGCTTACTGACTACCTGAGAGACCAAACTGGCCTACAAGAAAGACCAAATGAAGAACAGAATAGAGGCATGGGAAGACAAAGCACTACATGGCCAATACATGAAAAAAATATCTGGGAAAGCAGATAATAACAAGACCTGGCAATGGCTAAGAGCAGGAAAATTGAAGAAAGAGACCGAGGGACTAATTCTGGCTGCACAAGACCAAGCCTTAAGGACAAATGCATACAAAGTCAAAATTGAGAAGACAGCAACAGACAGTAAGTGCCGCCTATGCAAAGAAGCTGAAGAAACAGTGGACCACTTTGTAAGCTGTTGCAAGAAGATTGCACAAACTGATTACAAGCAGCGGCATGACAAAGTAGCAACAATGGTGCATTGGAAGATCTGCAAAAAATATCATTTGCCTGTAAGCAAAAACTGGTGGGATCATAAAATAGAGAAAGTCATAGAAAATGATAAAATTAAACTGCTCTGGGACTTCAGAATTCAAACAGACAAGCACCTGCAACATAACACCCCAGACTAAACAATTGTCGATAAGAAAGACAAAAAAGTCTGGATAGTGGATGTGGCAGTGCCTGGAGATAGCAGAATAGAAGAGAAAGAACTGGAGAAGATAACAAAATACAAAGACCTACAAATAGAAATAGAAAGACTGTGGCAAAAGCAAGCAAGGGTAGTACCAATAGTCATATGCTCCTTGGGTGCAATCCCAAAACAACTGGAGCACCACTTGAACACCATTGGCATTGACAAATTTGCTATTAGTCAATTGCAAAAGGCGGCCTTATTAGGGACTGCTTCCATCCTGCGACGATACCTGTAATACCATCAAACATCCACATCTGCCTATCCCAGGTCCTGGGTAAGGACTCGATAGGTAGACAAAATGCCAAATCCAGTCTGAACATCTGGCTGACTGTGCGATGATCATCATCATCATCATCATCATCATTATTATTATCAATCATCGCACAGTCAGCCAGATGTTCAGACTGGATTTGGCATTTTGTCTACCTATCGAGTCCTTACCCAGGACCTGGGATAGGCAGATGTGGATGTTTTATGGTCTTACAGGTATCGTCGCAGGATGGAAGCAGTTCCTAGTAAGGCCGCCTTTTGCAATTGACTAATAGCGAATTTGTCAATGCCAATGGTATTCAAGTGGTGCTCCAGTTGTTTTGGGATTGCACCCAAGGAGCCTATTACTATTGGTACTACCCTTGCTTGCTTTTGCCACAGTCTTTCTATGTCTATTTGTAGGTCTTTGTATTTTGTTATCTTCTCCAGTTCTTTCTCTTCTATTCTGCTATCTCCAGGCACTGCCACGGCCACTATCCAGACTTTTTTGTCTTTCTTATCGACAATTGTTAAGTCTGGGGTGTTATGTTGCAGGTGCTTGTCTGTTTGAATTCTGAAGTCCCAGAGCAGTTTAATTTTATCATTTCTATGACTTTCTCTATTTTATGATCCCACCAGTTTTTGCTTACAGGCAAATGATATTTTTTGCAGATCTTCCAATGCACCATTGTTGCTACTTTGTCATGCCGCTGCTTGTAGTCAGTCTGTGCAATCTTCTTGCAACAGCTTACCAGTTGGTCCACTGTTTCTTCAGCTTCTTTGCATAGGCGGCACTTACTGTCTGTTGCTGTCTTTTCAATTTTGACTTTATATGCATTTGTCGTTAAGGCTTGGTTTTGTGCAGCCAGAATTAGTCCCTCAGTCTCTTTCTTCAATTTTCCTGCTCTTAGCCATTGCCAGTTTTTATTATTATCTGCTTTCCCAGCTATTTTTTTCATGTATTGGCCATGTAGTGCTTTGTCTTCCCATGCCTCTATTCTGTTCTTCATTTGGTCTTTCTTGTAGGACAGTTTGGTCTCTCCAGTAGTTAGTAAGCCTTCCTAATATACTAATTTCAGTGCATCTTCATCATTGTTCTTCAGATATTCTTCCAAAGCCATTTTTTTCTTCTTCAACCATCTGATGTAGCATTCCATGCCCACCTATTGCCTTGGTAGATAAAGTCTATCAATGTCACTGCGTGGATGAAGGGCATGATTCATTGTCATTATTTTTCTGGTCTGCCTATCCATTGCTTTTAGTTCTGCTTGAGTTCAGTCCACTATTCCAGCTGTGTACCTAATGACTGGGATTGCCCAGGTGTTGATTGCCTTTATGGTATTTTCTCCATTGAGTTTGGACTTTAAGATCTTCTTCACTCTCTTGATGTATTCATCTCTAATCTTTTTCTTGACTTCAGTGTGCTTGATGTTGTC
>NW_024097135.1:0-24390 GCF_016545835.1 Crotalus tigris
AAAGTAAGATTGACACTGAATTAGACAAACTAATCCAACAGGGACTCCTAGAACCTGTTGATTCCAGCCCGTGGGAGACCCCCATTGTCACGCCTCTAAAGGCAAATGGGGACATTCGCATTTGTGCGGATTACAAATGCACACTCAATAAGGCATTGCAGCAACATGCCTATCCTGTTCCTGTGGTCAGTCACATCCTGGCCTCTCTCAAGGGGGGGCGTGTTTTTGCAAAACTTGACCTAGCTCAAGCATATCAACAGCTGCCTGTTGATGATGATGCTGCCATAGCTCAGACCATTGTGACCCACAGGGGAGCCTTTAAGGTAAAAAGGCTACAGTTTGGAGTAAATGTCGCTCCTGGGATTTTCCAAAGCGTAATGGAAAACACACTACGAGGTATAACAGGGGTCTGCCCCTACTTTGACGATGTCTTGATTGCAGGAGACTCCACACACATTCTAGCTGAAAGACTTAGGGCTGTCCTGTTAAGATTCAGGGAATCAGGCCTCAAGCTCAGAAAAGACAAATGCAAGATCGGGGTGCCGTCTACTGAATTTCTGGGATTCAAAATTGATGCTGCTGGGATTCATCCTGCTGAATCCAAACTAACTGCTATTTTACAAGCACCCAGGCCAAAGTCTAAGGCCGAACTTCAGGCCTTCCTAGGCATCCTGAATTTCTACAATTCTTTTCTTCCACATAAAGCTAGTGTAGCTGAGCCTCTTCACAGGCTACTAGACAAACAAGCTGTGTGGCTGTGGTCACAAGCACATGAGGCTTGCTTTCAAGAAGTCAAGGCCTTGCTCACTTCTAACAGTGTTCTTGCACATTTCAACGAGTCTCTTCCTGTGTGCATCGCTTGTGATGCGTCCCCCTACGGGGTTGGAGCTGTCCTGATTCACCTCAGGTCTGATGGAACTCAGGTTCCTATTGCATACTACTCCAGAACACTGTCTTCTGCCGAGCGCAACTACGCTCAGATAGACAGGGAGGCTCTGGCTGTTGTTGCTGGAATTAAAAAATTCCACGATTTTATATATGGCAGGCATTTCACGGTCTTCACTGACCATAAGCCTCTGCTGGGACTGTTTACCACACGTAAGCAGACTCCCCACATCATTTCCCCTAGAATGCTTAGGTGGTCTATTTTCTTGTCTGCATATTATTTTTCATTACTCCACAAGCCTGGGACAGAAATGGGCCATGCTGATGGCCTCAGTAGATTGCCTCTGCCAGTAGTAGAAGCTGACCCCGCGCCAGCTGTCAACATTCTATCAATCCAAGCCTTGCCCGAGCTCCCTCTTAGTGCCAGGGATGTTACCACTGAAACAGGTACAGATCACACGCTTTCACGTGTCCGCTCCTGGGTCCTGTCCGGGTGGCCTGAGCACTGCCCTAGTCCTGAGTTTCAGAGTTTCTGGTCCAAAAGGAACGAACTGTCCCTTTCTCAGGGTTGTCTGCTTTGGGGAAACAGAGTTGTCATTCCCACATTGTTCGTATGAAGGCTCTTGCACGAAGCCACTTGTGGTGGCCTGGTTTGATAAAGATATTGAAGCTAAGGTACACGCATGCCACTTTGGCCAACGAGCGCGCCCAGAGATGCCCCAAGCTCCTGTGCTAGATGGGGAGGAAACACAGTCCCCATGGTCTAGGGTGGCGAGCATTGACTACGCTGGGCCCTTTCAGGGCCAGTTCTTCTTGGTCCTTGTTGACAGCCATTCAAAATGGCTTGAGGTTGTGCCTGTCTCATCCACAACCACTGCAAAGACTATTCAGGTACTGAGGGGGATTTTTGCTGCACACGGGCTGCCAGATGTCATTGTGTCCGCCAACGGCCCTCAATTCACCTCCTCCGAATTCCAAGCTTTCTTACAGGCAAACCTGATTCGTCATGCCACGTCTGCGCCTTTTCACCCGTCCACCAACGGTATGGCTGAACGCATGGTGCGCATCGCAAAGGCCGCCTTGAAGAGACTCACCTACGGGGACTGGCATCACAGGTTGGCTGACTTTCTCCTTTCTTATCGCACCACACCGTCCACTTCTACAGGGAGAAGTCCAGCTGAACGTCGTTGGGGGCGCCAACTTACTACGAGACTTGACCGGTTGCATCCGGACAGACTGCCTTCATCTACCTCACATCCTAGGGCACCTAGACAACTACTTGTGGGTGCCCCGGTTTGGGCTCGCAATTACGGGCCTGGTCATACATGGGTCCCCGCTTCTGTGTCCAGGATCACAGGTCCTCTCTCCTACGAGGTTGCCCTGGACGACGGTCGTGTCCTACGTCGGCAAATCGACCAACTTCGCTCTAGGCGAGACTTTTCTGCTGAGACTCCTGGGTCTTTTCCAGGGGGGGAGGGGGACCCTTTGGAGCAAAGGGAAGGGCAAGAGCTACTGCCCATCTCCACTGAGGGAGCCACAAACGGATCGTCCCAAGATTCCGCAATTGCTCCGAAAAGGAAGTCATGGAGCTTACCCACACAACAGGCACTCACGCCTACTCCAGCCAGGGAGTCACCCCGGGGGCATACTCACTTTCCACATACGTCACACAGCACTCCAGTCACGAAGGATACCCGGGGGCATCCCAACAAATCATTCCCCGCAAGAGGCTGGCACAGACAATTCCAAGGTTGGCCTGACCTTACCCCAAATCCTACAGGGGGTCAAACATACACAGAGCTAGTCGAGGAACCTAGTCCCGACTACAACAACCCTAGCACAAATCAGGGAACACCTGAGTTTTGGGAAAGTACAGAAACCCACACGAGCCCGAACACAGAATGGGGTTCAGGGAATGGACAGCCTCCTGACAGGTCGTGGACTGACCTAGGAGGTCCTACAGAGACGCCCAGCAGCGGCTATCACTTCAAGGGGCCTGAGGGTCTACAGCTAGGCAGGTCAACCAGGTCACAAAGCAACAGAAGCCCTGGCCTGACGAGCCCGGTGGGCAAGCGAGCAGGCCAGGCATTGGGGCACAGTCCTTGGAAGACACCAGGGCACAATAGAGAGAAACGGCTCACGCCTCCCTCCAGTCAGGGGACTTATGCCAGTAATCCAGAGCTAAGAAGGTCACAGAGAGCAAAGAAATCTCCCAAGTACCTAGAAGACTACATAACATTGCTGGCAAAGCAAAAGCCAGTAAACAGTGGGAACATTGGGGAGCAAAATTTCATATAAAATAAATGTTGTATGTTGGTAGTAGTTTTAGCCCGGGGGAAAGGCGTGTTATGTCCCGAGCCTTTGCAAACGGCTCGGGCGTTTGCAGGCAGTCCCGGGCAGGTGCAAAGCTGCCCGGGACCAGACAGGCTGTCGCCAGCGCCGTGCGCATGCGCGGGTGCTGGCGCGGGAAAAGTAACCCTTTTACCCGGGAGTTGCCTATATAAGAGGCTGCGAGGCGTTTGGGCGAGGCTGAAGCCATCTTCCTGTAAGCTGAACGCTGAATAAAAGAAACTGAGAACTCCAGCTGCTTCTCGTGTCTGCTTTCCCGCCAAGGACACAACATAAACTGTTTTCAACAATGGAGCAACCGATCCAGTGAGGGCGGGACAAAAAGCAATGAGGTTACACTATACATATAGATTTATACTAGGCAGGAGCAACACTTTCTTAACTAATCAGAGCTGTTCAGTGATGGATCAAAAGTCTCACTTCATCCCGCTCCCTGAAATCCTGAACAAATGTCTACTGGGAAGAGCTTCCTAGAAAGAGAAAGTGACTGCTAAAACAATTAAAGCATGTAGTCTATATACGTCCCTTAGGAGCTCAAGATTTCATTTCCTGTAACTTGGAAATTCTCAGAGGGGCTTACTAAGAAATATGTACTAGATCATATCTGGGGAAAAAATAACTGATTTGAGAAAATATCAGGATGAGGCTATTCTAAACAGGGAAGCATCTGGTTCTGATCTTTCACCACAGCAGCCAAGGAAAAACTATATTGTTATAGCAGAATCACAAATGAAGGATAAACAGTTGGCTTCACACATCACACAAAGCCAATATAGAGATACAAGGTTGTGTGAACCAAAGTGCAATTAAGCAAATCACAGTTTGCAGCCAACCTCACAAGGGTGCTCTAGGGCCCCAAAATGGAGGCTAGGAGTTGCATGTGGAATTAAGCCCAATGTCTCTGAAAATATGAAGAGTACTATTAGTTGTTTTCTACATATATGTGGATCAAGAATTGATTTCCATGTGAAGGAACCCAAGACTGACTTTTAAACCAAACAGAGTCTCAACCCTGTCGTTTAGAATTAAGCTAGTGTTAGGGTTTAATCTCTTCATTCTTTGGGCAAAGACCTACATATCCAGAGCTTATCCACATTCTTAAAATATCAGTGGATATTTACATTTACTTGTAGGCTAGTTTAAAAAAAATCATACTGAACCTCTCAAAAATTTGAGCCAATTTAGCGACGAGCAAACCAAGCTATGGCTCAGAAGTTTATTTTGAAAACTTGTTTAAATACCAGGGCTATGAGGATGAGGTTTAACTTCCAACAGAGAAATCTCTCTGCACGAATGTGCCTTTATATGGCTGGGCCTCTGGAAAGCATCTTTCAGAGCATTAGGGGTTTTTGAGGGAAGCGTGATAGTCACCTAGACCCATTTTAGAAAGTGAGTAATAGATTCAACACGTCTTCAGAACTGCGAAGCATATATGCCTATGAAATTTGTGCTCTCTTCAGAAAAGTCAGCTATCTGAAAAGGCACAGTTCCCTAAAAATGGGAAACTCGAGGCAAGCAAATACCATCCTCCGCTGAGACTTATCGAAGATATTTAAAGTGAAGAAAATTATCTGAAAATCTTTCCTCCAAACAGGAGGGAGGATCTCCACTCTGCAACATGAGGCTATGGATCAGGGGCCACGTGTTAATAAAAGCTGCCTCAAACTCTCTTGGGAATGCTGCTAAACAATGTGTGACTTACATAGCCAAGCACGACTGAGTAGGTAAAAAATCCTTTTCTCCCAGCCTAAAATGATTACTTTTCCATGGTGCAAGCACATGGAAACAGGAGAGCTGGCAAGCACCAATCAGCCTCCGGGTCTCTTGATGAAAAACCAAACTAGGAAAAAACAAGTCATCTCCACCCGGTAGTTTGGGGGAGGGGAGGGGGGAGGGAAACGCTATCAGGCCAAAGTCCAAAAAAAAGACAACTGAAGTTGATGCATGAGTTATTTTTGTCCCACTGCAGGCTTAACTGTAGATTAGCTTATAGAGCCTAAAACAAACACAAATACAATGATGTATTTATCTTTGGTTGCATTTCTCCCCTGCTTTCCTTTCAATCAAGGCTGGTTCTGATCTTTGCCCTATAGAAGCTCCACTGCCAAATAGCCCTGTAATCAGCCTTGCTTATCAGACTCTTCCTGCCCTTTAAGTTTAGCTTTTTGGGGGGGGGGGGAATTTGATAGGATGCTTTTGACAAATTTCAATTCACTTCATGCTATGAGGCACAAAATGATCACAGGGATTAAGCCAGCCTACTCCAACTTGGTCCCTTCTAAACACATCAAATGGCAACCTCCATAATTCCAAACCAACAGAGGTCAACAACCATCACATACGGAGCACACCAGATGGGCTGCTTTGAGATTGCATGAATTTAAAAAAAAACCAGAATAAATATGAAATCCTAAAGACAACTTTAGATTTATTATGTCAAGCTATCCCCAGGGATGGCTCATTGCTCATTATTTTTTGCTATCTGCGCATGGAACTGACATGTCGGAAGAAGATTTTAGTTCAAAAGTTCACTATTGCACTCTCTCTTGGGAGTATCCAGATGACATTTCAGTAGCAGGGTTCTTGATGAGACCTGAGCCATTCTAGTCTCGGATCAAAAATTCAGTTAATGGAAGCAAGCCTTTACTTTTTCTGTCCTCCACACCTAGGCTTCATTTATAGAAGCAGCCCCTGGACAATCATGCCGAGTCTCTGGCCCCAACCCCACTGATTGCAGGAAAGCAGCAGGCTGATTTCCTGAGAACAGGTGCTGCTGTGGCAGCAGGAACCAGTTCTCATTGAACCCCCGACTAACTGGCATACGCTCACTATCCTGGAGCATGCTAGCAGCACCATCTGCCGCCAGCTTTCTGCCTCTGAATAAGAGCTGGGCAACCTGTCCACTGATGTGAACTCAACTGCCCTTTCCTGACTAGGTTCATGCCCAACTGGCCTTGCAGTTTGTCCACAGCTTTAGGGCCTGATGCCTAAGAAATTGTGTGGAAGGCACAATTTCTTGGATGCTGTAGCGCTGCTGCAAAGGGTACATGAGGTTCCGGTCTGTACATTCCCCCAAGGGCCATGTTTACTTCCACTCCACAAGCCATTTTTTCAGCCAGACACTGATCTCTGCTAGGAAATCTTTCAGGGAGAAAATTGGCAAAACAAACCAGGGAGGAGGAGGAGAAGAAAATAAAAGACAGCATGGATCAAATATAAACCTTCCTAATCAAGTTACTTGTGCCCAGTTCAAAGAAAACAGCACTACTGTCCCTCCTCTGTGGTGTGTGTGCATGTGCACACATGTGTGTAAGTGAAAGGTGATTCAGTTGAGCTCTTTCATCTGGCCAGAGCTGATGACATTTGAAACAGCCCCAGGAAGCAAAGATCAGCATTCAGATGTGAATAAACTGGGGTTTCCTGGCAACCTTCCAAACTAACTCTTGGAGTGGGAGTGACTTCTTTAATTTTTTTTTTAAAAAAAAGAAACTCAGAAAACAATTGCACAGAGCCCAGCAGTTAGTAAGCCAGCTGCCTGATCTGAGGCAATGTTTGTTTTAAAAGAAATCACACACTCCCTTAAAAATTACAACTTTAGCTGCCGCTCCTAACACTGTCAGTCCCAGATCTAGCCTAGATCTCATTTCAAGTCGTTTGCCTTAACTAATTGGTCTTTTCCTTGATGAGAACCTGGACTGAAGCCAGCAATTCCTAAAGGAGAAATTCCCCTAGGCTTATTTATCTTAATCTACCTTGCCCGTTTTCTCTAAATCAGTGGTTCTCAACCTTTTTAATGCCGTGACCCCCAACCGGCTGTAAGTCAAGGACTACTCAACCGGTCGTAAGTCGAGGACTACTCAACTGGTGCAGCACCGTTTGCAGAATGGGACTTTTGGTGGGCTCAGCAGGGCAGAGACAGCCTGGACAATTTCTAGTGGCTTTTGAAAGCCAATAGAATTAAGACTCTATTCAAGAGAGTCTATTCTATTGGCTTTCAAAAGCCAATAGAATAAAAGGGAGTAGCACAGCTAAGGAAAAGGGGGGGGGGAAAATGACAGACTGCATTGTTTGGCGACCCCCCGTGAAATGGTCGTTCGACCCCAAATGGGCTCACGACCCACAGGTTGAGAACCACTGCTCTAAATCAAGGTTAGTTTAATACTCAGGCCAGGAAGTTTTTTCTCCAGGAATACTTGAAGTCAGAGAAGGGGGCAGCCAGGGCCAAAATGATGTGACCATAGATGCTAGAGGAGCATGAAGCTCCTACTTCTTGACTCCTACTCTCTGTTGCAACTGTGTACTCACTCCCAAAGCTGGGTGACATGAGACTCTTCCACAGGCCCTAAGTAAGGCCCCCAGCGCTATGCCAAATGCTCTGATTTTTTTTTAATGTGACAAAAAGAGGAAGAAATAGCTACAGAGAAAGGTAATCACATCAACCGTATTTAATTAATGACCTTTCATTTATTTAATTAAATTCCCATTACATTGCATCAAAATCGAGTTTTCCTCTTGGTTCCCTTTTCTGATATACAGGCCACGTGTGACCTTTGATGTGGACAAAGTTGGACAGCCAAATGATTTCACTCAACTTCTCAAGGTTTTAAATACCAAGCCACTCAGTTCAGGTATGTGAGAGAGGCAGGCATGGGGAGGGATGGGGGAGGAAGGGGGTAAAAAGTTGGCAGCCATGATCATGCATTTGAACCCCTCCCTCTTTTTTACATTGCAGTACACATGCAACACCCGCCAAAATGGGAGGGGCTTCAATCACTTCCTGTGAAGGAACACAGATGTTGGAAATGTGGAAGGAATGAACAAGCCACTGAGAAACGATAACTTGGTCCTGCGAAAGAGAAAAATGTAAAAAACAAATGCAAAATTATCCCACCTTGATTTTGTTTGGTATATGATGAGGAAGTGACAGGTTTTTCTGCTCCTGTACCCCACTACAATAAGAGCATTATTGGAATAGCTACCATGCCTGTTTCTTGACCTGGCCGATATCTAGAGAGGCCAATATGCCTGCTATCTTGCCTTCTTTGATTCTTCCCAAGCAGATGTCCTTTATAAGTGAAATCAAGGGAAAATAAATGGTACCAGCATGACCATTAGATTAGGCAGCAAATTGTAATGGGCCAAATGGATAACTGAGAGAGCCCCTTCCCCTACTCAGAATCTGTAATGTAAATAATGGCTAAACTCTGTTTAAATTCAGCCGGAACTTTCGCTTTCATTCTTGCAAATCTTCACATAGTGCAGTGGTTTTCAACCTGTGAGTCTGGACCCCATCTGGGGTCGAACGACCATTTCACGGGGGTCGCCAAACAACGCAGTCTGCCATTTTTTTCCCCTTTTCCTTAGCTGTGCTACTCCCTTTTATTCTATTGGCTTTCAAAAGCCAGTAAGAATTGTCCAGGCTGTCTCTGCCCTGCTGAGCCCACCAAAAGTCCCATTCTGCAAACGGTGCTGCACCAGTTGAGTAGTCCTCGACTTACGACCAGTTGAGTAGTCCTCGACTTACGGCCGGTTGGGGGTCGCGGCATTAAAAAGGTTGAGAACCACTGACATAGTGAGAGAAAAGTCT
This sequence comes from Crotalus tigris, assembly GCF_016545835.1. Lineage (NCBI taxonomy): Eukaryota > Metazoa > Chordata > Lepidosauria > Squamata > Viperidae > Crotalus > Crotalus tigris. The sequence goes on from NW_024097135.1 coordinate 8,822, forward strand.
ACAGGCTTATAAAGGCATTAGGGCAAAATGTGCCAGGTGTGTCAACAGTTAAACCAATCAAAGTCATGACACTGTTTTTCTAAACACTGCCTTGATTCTTTCTGTACTCACTTCTGCAGGCAATGAGACCTGTACTTCCCTTTAGCTGTTGCATGCAGGGGAATGAAAGGAATGAAGGGAATGAAGGGATGCCACATACAATGTTACTGCAGACTGAATGCAAGACTGTGAGCTTATGTAGGTATGTCAGTTCTTCTCTAGAGCACGTCCTGCCTTGCCAGGAGCTCTGCCTAACATATTACAGCCCTCTCCTGATGCAGCTCAGTGCCCCCCTGCTGCAAATCAAACCTTGCTGTCCCTGTCATGGCCAGCCAGCCGTCTGCAATGGAGATGCTCCCTAATTGAAAACGGCAGGCAGACTGATTCAGAAGCAGCCCTATACAGCAGCAGGAGAGGAATTGGGCTGGGGGGGAGGGGGTTTGCTGGGGAAACAAAATAGCAACAAGGCTCAACACTGACAGCCTGGGCAAGCACTATTTGGAGTATTGCTTTCTCTGGAAGGAGTGCTAGATCCTGCCTTGAGTTTCATACCTATGACCTGTGGTCATTTTTTGCCAACAGAGCCCACCGCATTTCCCCAAAGGATTTAAGATGCCACACAGTCCAAGCTCACACCCATCCCTGATATATTTGTTATGATTTTACTCTATCAAATTCAGTAAGAACAAAAAACAAGGCAAACAAGCTTCATTTAGGACACGTTACCCATCACCATCTATCCTCTCTGGTTAAAATGTTTGGTCAGAGAGAAACGCTGATCAGACTGCATTTTCTCTTCTCACGGAATAACTGCCGGGTTAACTGGCTCTGAGCATCATCTTTTGTCAACCAAGCATGTCCTCAAACACTTTCAACATGCAGAGGTTCAAAGGAAGATGCCAGAAGCTCTTGGGAAGAAATAGCCATAGCTAAGTTCCTGTATTGCACTATGCCATTTATTTATTTTAACCATGGCTTAAGCCAGTGGTTCTCAACCTGTGGGTCGGGACCCCATTTGGGGTCGAACGACCATTTCACGGGGGTCGCCAAACAACGCAGCCCACCATTTTTTCCCCTCTTTTCCTTAGCTGTGCTACTCCATTTTATTCTATTGGCTTTTGAAAGCCAATAGAATAGACTCTCTTGAATAGAGTTTAATTCTATTGGCTTTCAAAAGCCAATAGGAATTGTCCAGGCTGTCTCTGCCCTGCTGAGCCCGCCAAAAGTCCCATTCTGCAAACGGTGCTGCATCAGTTGAGTAGTCCTCGACTTACGACCGGTTGAGTAGTCCTTGACTTACGACTGGTTGGGGGGTCGCGGCATTAAAAAGGTTGAGAACCACTCCGCTAATCCATCAGCACAGAATTACAAAACCAAACAAATCACATTATGGCTAAGCAGGAAGTACAGACCAATAAAGGTTCCCTGCTACTAGAAAGCTTACAAATAATTGCTTCACATGCAACCACACCTTTGTAAATAAAACTAAGATGACAGGATCAAATAATACGGCAAATAAAGCTTTAATTCATGTACTGCATTAAGACAAAACTAACCCACTATACTGTACCTGGGAGGTTTGTGAACTCACGCATGGGGCTGGTAAATAAGAGTGTATGGCTTACAATGTTGCATGAATCCAACCAACTGTGGTTTATTCATTAAAGCAGTATTGAACAAATCATGTTTTTTCACATTTCTCAAACCCATATTTGTTTATGGAAGAATTCTGGATATTATGGCAGCCTTACTCTAAATTACCCACTTCAGGGAAAGTAGACTGGAAAAAAATAAGATTGCAATGAGAGCTCATTTAGTTAATTAACATCTAATAATTATGAGATTCTCCCATATGAATCTGTGTCTGTCAAATGCTAAGTAATCCCTCCTAGTCAAAGCAATAATCACTCTTCCCGAATTGACAGTCCACAAGATTCAGACCATACAGTATGTATCATTGTGACCTTTCCTCAAGGAGATTTGCTATCCTGCCCCCCCCCCATGTTTTATTGTTATAATACATATCACCCTGTTCCGGGTAGGAATTCTAGTAATCAAACTATTTGAGGTCTTTTATCTCTGAGCCGGAAATACTTAACTCATTCTGGATTTGCCAGAGAGAGACTGGATGAATGCTATGTCACCATTGTCTGTGCTACCTTTTATAAAAGAAAGAGAATTCTGGTTCAGTTCTTTGAAGAAAGATTAGAATGATATGTGTAATTCTTCCACAAAGTAACTCAAGCTTTGTAACTCAACTCGCACAACATGTTAAATCATGGTTTGGTATAAAATTGGCTGGATTTGGATTTCACCACTGAGAGAAATCTATACCGTGTTTTGTAAGTTAAGATTTATTGCTATATGACTGTATAAGTATTACTGTATGGCAGAGGTCCCCAACCTTTTGAACACCAGGGACTGGTTCCACGAAGAAAGGTTTTTCCACGGACCGGAGAGGGCGTGGTCTTGTGTGCTGCCTGCATCCCATGAATGGGGCTTTGGTTGTTTGTGCAGACTGGTTGTTGGCATGCCGCAGCCCGGTACCGGTCCATGGACCGGGGGTTGGGAACCCCTGCTGTATGGCAAAACGAGGACAGCTTAGGGCAGGGGTGTCAAACTGCCAGTTGCATCATATGGAGGACGTGCCCACCACAGCTCTGGCAATGCAAAAAAAAAGTTGCGATACGTTGCAACACGTCACGTGATGTGGTGAGTTTGACATCGGTGGCTTAGCGCATACAAGGTTCTCTTAAAATTGCATCCAGGACAGTGATTGCATCCCCATCAATGTCACACCTGCTACCAAGATATATATATAGCTACACGAAAGCAGGTACTATAAACTAGGGTAGTATTTGCATAATTTAAATAGCTTCATTTGTTTCTTTGATTACATACATGTGTGTGTTATAATGAAGGGCTTTTCTGAATTATTGAAGGGAGGAAATGTTATCTGAAGTAATAAATATTGCAATTTAATTAACAATCTGGTTTGCCTCAGGAAGAAGTAGGTTCGTGGGGGATTAAACCTGGGCGTGGGTTACACCACTCCAGAATGCAGGTGGGAGCTAACATGTTAAATGATTAGATCTTATTTGTTTCTTTTGGAGGTATCTCCACAGAAAACTCCTGAGCTGAGAGGGAAGCTGAAATCTTGCCCCTTACAATTTACCCACAAGAATGGTGTATTTGTCAAGCTTGGTGATCCACTCAAGATTTGAACTACTATATCTGGATCACATAAATTCAGACAACCTCAGGCAGCGACAAGGAGTTTGAATTTTCTGTGTTCCTTTGTTGCCACCTAGCAGTCATCTGGATTTTTGCAGCCTAAACAGGTTTATTCCTAGAATCACCCCATCCAGGCAAATTGCAGGCAATGCTAACAGATACTCTGGGGGCTGGAGCAAGACAGTAGAGAGCCTCTTTACTGTCAATTCGTTGGCAGAGATATGACACACGTGCCCAGGCCACGGATAAGCATTACAAAACGATATGGGATGACAACCAGAGAAATACTTATCTCCTTTCCCTACTCCTCTCTGTATGCCCAAACAAATCTCAGCTTTACACAGCCTTAATTGTCAATTTTACCCAGCAAGTCTTTTTACATACCAGGTGTGTTTGAACAACGGGATCATACCCAAGGACGGTCAGAAACATGCCTGCGAGTCTCTATGAGTAATGCAGCTAGGAAATGACCCCTCTGCTTCTTATTTAGGGTTTTCTAGGTCACGCAAGAGACAGCACTGGACACCATGCAAAGACTTCTTTGAGTCAAGTCAACTCCTGGGGACTTCACTGATACAGCCCTGTGACTTTCCTGGGAGCAACATCAAAGGGTTTGCAACTGCCTTCTTTCAGAATACTTCTGAAGCTAGATTTCAGGGGGTAGGACAGTGGTGGCAAAGCTATGGCACGGGTGCCAGAGGCGGCACTCGGAGCCCTCTCTGTGGGCACACATGCAGTTGCCCCAGCCTTGCCTCTCCCATGACTCCCTCCTCACCAGGAGCCCCCCTGGAGGAGAGTAGCCCACGCGGAGCAATGCAGCCAAGGACATGGCAGCCAGACAGAGTAGACAAGACTCTGCCCTCACGCCCCATCGTGCACAGTTGATGCTGCGGGTGCGGGCAGAGGGCGTGGCTGTCATGGCACTGCTGGGTGATCTGCAGTGGGCCCTGGAGACGGTGAGTGGCCCTGCAGGCAGGCGGGGTGGAAGTGGAGCGGGGGCAGGGCAGGGGGTGGAGTGGGGGTGGGGGCAGTTTTTGGGCACTCGGTCTCTAAAAGGTTCGCCATCACTGGGGTAGGAGTTCATTCTCAGAGGAAAAAAGAAAGCTAGTTGTTGCCAAAACAAGACAAAGATGGAACTCGTCCTCCCACCCAAAGGGCCATCCAGCTCACTGCCTAATAGAGGCAGGAAAATAAATGCAAAGCCTGAACATTAAATCCACTGCATGTAGGCCTCAGTTTTGATGAATAGCTATATGCGCTACCATATGACCAGTTTCAAACTATTTAGGATTTAGATAGATAGCCAGATGCTATTCTAGAAGGTTTAAAATTTAAACCCTCTATCAAGAACTGAACTCACAGCCTTTCCCAATGTAGTGATTAGATACATATTTAGCTTTAGGAGCTATCGAGATCCGAGCATTCATAAGGGCTACAGGAGGGATATGTGGAAGTTCTCAGGATTTTGCATGCCAGTATTTTTCAACCTTGACAACTTTAAGATGTGTGGATTTTAACTCCCCAAATTCCCCAACTGACATATAGGCAGTCCTCAACATACAATCAATATTGGGACCAGAATTTCCACTGCTAAGCAAGATGGTTAGCAAGATGTTAAGTGAGTTGCACCAGATTTTATGACCTTTCAACCACAGTTGTTAAACAAGTCACATGGTTGTTAAGCGAATCCAGCTTTCCACTGACTTGGCTTGTCAGAAGCCAGCTGGGAAGGTCACAAATGGCGATTACATAACCCTGGAACCATTATAAATATGTGCCAGTTGTCAAATGCCCAAAGTTTGATCACGTGACTGTGGGGATGCTGCAACAGTCATAATGTGAGGACTGGTTGTAAGTCACTCTTTTCAGTGCCATTGTAACTTTGAATTATCACTAAGCCAGGGGTAGGCAGCCTTGGCTCTTTTATGACTCGTGGCTTCAATTCCCAGAATTCCTGAGCCAGCATGGCTGGCTCAGGAATTCTGGGAGTTGAAGTCCACGAGTCATAAAAGAGCCAAAGTTGCCTACCCCTGCACTAAACAAGTAATCATAAGTCGAGGACTACTTATATACTGTCCACTTTCTCTTGAACTCCTGGAGCAGAGAGATACAGTTGATCTACAGCCAGTGCTGGAAAGTGAACATTTGTGATTAACCTAAGTTAATTATTAAAACAGTCCAAAATGAAATCTGTTCCTTCCAAAGATGGTTTAGCATTATAACCAAGATTTATGAAACAAGAACATGTTTATGCAAACATTTTCCACATGAGGCATAGAATCAAGATCATGCAAAGTATTAGTACCGCTTTATAAATCCCTAGTGAGACCACACCTGGAATACTGCAGCCAATTTTGGTCACCATACTACAAAAAGGATGTTGAGACCTTGGAAAAAGTTCAGAGAAGAGCAACTAAGATAATCAAAGGCCTGGAGACTAAAACATACGAAGAACGGCTGCAGGACTTGGGTCTGGCTAGTCCAGTGGTGGCGAACCTATGGCACGCATGCCAGAGGTGGCACTCAGAGCGTTCTCTGTTGGCACATGCGTCACCGCCGCCAGCAGCAGGTTCATCAGGCCGCCACCACTACCCAGAGCAGGAGCCCTGCCCAGCACAAAGGAGGTGAAGCGGCTGACTAGCAAGCTCAAATAGAGGTGGTAGAGCAGAAGTCACCAACCATTGTCGATTGGTGGACTGGAAGAAAAGGGAGGGGGAAGTATTTTACATGTGCATGTACACGCACGGGGCCGCGAATATGCACACACTGCAAATGAGGCGGCCTAGTGCCTGCATGATACTCACTAGTCCTGCCCCTTCTTGCTTGGTGCAGCGCCTTGTATCTTGGTGGCCGTTTTTGCGCCTTGCAGCACGGTGGCCCATTTTTGCGCCCCTGGTTTTTGTGTGCCCCCTCTCGAGGGCACCACAATGCTGATGGTCCCCTGGCACTTTGCAATAAATAAGTGGGTTTTGGGTTGCGGTTTGGGCACTCGGTCTCTAAAAGGTTCGCCATCACTGGGCTAGTCTAAAGAAAAGAAGAAATAGGGGTGACATGATAGCAGTATTCTAGTATTTGAGGGGCTGTCACAAAGAACAGGGGGGTCACATTATTCTCCAAAGCACCAGAGGTCAGGACAAGAAACGATGGTTGGAAACTGAACAAAGACAGAAGCAACCTGGAATTAAGGAGAAACTTCCTGACAGTGAGGACAATTTGGAACAGCTTGCCTCCAGAAATCGTGGGGGCTCCATCACTGGAGATTTTTAAGAAGAGGCTAGACAGTCACTTGTCTGAGATGGTATAGGTTCTCCTGCATGAGCGGGGGGTGAGGGGCTGGACTAGAAGACCTCCAAGGTCCTTTCCAGTTCTATTTTACTCTGTTCTGTTTTGTTCTATTCTATTCTCAGAAAATTAATATCAAACTACATTATTGTTTCTTTCAAAAATTAGTAAAATGATGTAGGCAATGTAATTTGAATGATCAGAGCATGATGTACATTCTAAGTACTATATCATGAAGAGTGTATACTTATAGTGGAGCTATTTTTATTTAGGTAGCAAGAAGTGGGGCAAATCTATATAGAAGGGAGAATTTACAGTTTTCATGTTGTAGACTACACTGGATCTCTAATTTAACAGGATTTTTTTTTTTTTTTTGCAATGTTGCAAGCTGCTGTTATATTTTGTTTAATTAAAGGTATGTACACATACTATACTACAAATGTGCACTTCTCAGCTTGGGTACTCTGCAATTCCTGCCCTTCAATGTCAGGAGCTCAATTCACCCAAAGATAAGATAAGTGCACTCTACGTATGCTCCAAAATTCTCTTCTATTTACTTATGTCCCAGACATCTGAAAACAAAGAAACAACCAGCCTCTCTTGAACTAAAGCTTTGCCTACGTCTGAGTTAGAGCCAATGAAGCTTCATCATACAGCAATTCTACTCTTTCTTTGCCATATAGCTTAAATTTCAAATGTGTGCATCCTTCCTTCCATTCTGGGATTAAATCCAAGTTTAAAAAGACAGAGGCCCAAATCACGGACAAGACATATTTTATTTGCCAGCTTCAAATAGCTCCTCCCCCTCAAACTGGGGAACATTTTAAGCAATACATGCAAGAAAAGATCTGCAGTCCGTTCCTCTTTCCTCTCCTCTCTGAACCAAATTAATTCTCTCCTAACTGAGAAACCACAGGCCCCAGGTGGGACACTAATCTGCTTTCCTAAGTGTCATGGTACCAGTGCTTATGGTTTTCACGACTGGAAGTAAATAAAATAAATCACACAGGCAAAAATCCTGATGAACTTCCTTCTTTCCTAACAACCTGGGAAGCAACTAAATGTAAAAGAACATTTGATGGGGAAGATTATCTTCTTCCTCTCCCTCTTACTGTGGGTTTCCAGAGACATCATGCAAGGGCCTATCTCTCTGAAGAAGGCTCTGATGCTTACAAAGGTGGGAAGAAGGTGACCAGCAGCAAGATGGATGGACTCAATTACAGCAGTGATGGGTGCACTGATGGAAGACCTGAAGGACCAGGTTAGGGACTGATCATCATAGAGCAAAATCTATCTATGTAGTTTCTAGGAATAAAAAAATAACTTGATGGACGTAATAGTAATAGCACTTAAGACTTATATACTGCTCCACAGTGCTTTACGGTTTTACATAATCAATCAAGAGTTCCTTCCTCAAAAAGAGAAGCATAACACAAGCACTGCTTGGAATATGAAACTGTAGTTTCCAAATATAGTTCCAGCTGACAATTTCTATATTCTTATAGTGGTTTGATACTACAATGTTATTTATTTGGTTTTCTTGTGTTCAGAACCTCATGCAGAAAAACTGCAGTCAAGCGCCACAGATGAAGTACCACTGTGGTGCCTGACCGCTTCTTTTCTATACAGTGGGAAAGAAAATCCCACCTTGTCCATTGCCTTATCTCTCTTCTGCACTCATTAAAAACTTGTCCATTTGAATTCCCTTCCAACTAAATTATCATAGATTATAATTGATGTTGATGGGACCTCCTAGCACAGTGATGGCGAACCTTTTAGAGACCGAGTGCCCAAACTGCAACACAAAACCAACTTATGCATCGTCGAGTGCCGGGTGGGTGTGGCCCATTGGGTGGGCGTGGCTATGGTGGTAACGGCAGACTGGGTGGGACTAAAAAGTTCAATCACTCAATTCCAACTTTGCAAGATCTTTTTTTTTCCGCAAGAAGTTGAAATTGACTGATTGAACCTTTTTTTTTTTTTTGCAAATGGCAGCAGAGGCCTAAAGCGAAAATGTTTTCTAAAACCCAGCTGAAGGCCTAGGACTGGGGCGACGGTACGCGCGCCCACAGAGAGGGCCTCTGGCACCCATGCCGTAGGTTTGCCACCACTGTCCTAGCATCTGGTAATTGCCATCAGGATTCGTAAAGGACAGAAAGGGGAGGCAAGTGGAGAAATACATGCCATGATATTATGTCTTTAATACCATGAATTATATACTTGCATCAAACATTGGGATACAAGTATTTAAGTATTTTAAATCGTATCACCACACATATTTTGCCTTTTTTCTTTCTTTCGAGGTTTGCTGCAGCGGACACTGCTATAAAATATTTTAGTAAGCAAAAAATATGTATTTTTTTATTTTAGGGCACATTCAAGTCAGCAGGCTGTGACAGCATTTTAGCAGCAATTAGTGGAAATATATTGGAAAGGGATATAAATTCAGATTCGCATTTCTATCATTCCATTCACATGACTTACACTCAAGTTTACATTTAGAATAATCTGATGCCAATCAAATAAATTCTGGCCTATAAAGCTATCTGAATATTTTTTACTCAGTGTTCACTTGCAGTTGCTTTTTGGTTTAGGACTAATCCATGCTCCCACCTATTTATTTTGTTAACAAGCCAGGAAGGAGCTTGCTCTAAAAGAGCTGGGTTGGAGCTTACTGAAGTATTGTACTACTGACTTCAGATCCTATTGAAAGTGCAACCTCGGTGGGGCAATTGCAATCCATGTTTACTTATTCAGGAATAAAGCACAATGAATTCAGTGAGACTTATTCTCAGGTAAATATAGACCAGGTGACTGACCTACAAAAGATTCTGTCTCTAGGGATGAAAGAGAGGCAGAGCTGTTTATAAAGGGATGTGCTGCTTTTTCAAGATGCAAAAAGTGGCTGCTTGCTGGAGGAACAGCTGCAGGAACAGCTGCTGAGCAACCTCCCCAAGGGTAGGCATGACTGTTTTCATGCAGACAACCACAACACCCAGTAAAGCAACCCACAATGCACCCTGACACTAACATGCCCAAACAATCCCTGATGAGTAGCTATTGCCTTCTATGTTTGTATAAAATAAATGGCCATAATTTTGTTGGGCTATGGAGAATGCTATGTAGTCTCAATAGTCCTGACAGCTGCTTTTTAGTGAAAGAGAAAGATTATAAACTCTCATAAGACCTTACTGACAAAAGGCTAGTTCACACAAAAATGATCCTCTGCTTTGATTACTTAACACTGATTTGTAATTCAAGAAATTCACTGGTGCTGGGAAAAGAATTAAATCTAACATGATTCCAAGTTGCTAGAGCTAAATTTCTGTGAACAAGCTCTAAATCAGTGGTTCTCAACCTGTGGGTCGGGACCCCAGTTGGGGTCGAACGACCATTTCACGGGGGTCGCCAAACAACGCAGTCCGCCATTTTTCCTCCCCTTTTCCTTAGCTGTGCTACTCCCTTTTATTCTATTGGCTTTTGAAAGCCAATAGAATAGACTCTCTTGAACAGAGTCTAATTCTATTGGCTTTCAAAAGCCAACAGGAATTGTCCAGGCTGTCTCTGCCCTGCTGAGCCCGCCAAAAGTCCCATTTTGCAAACGGTGCTGCACCAGTTGAGTAGTCTTCGACTTACGACCGGTTGAGTAGTCCTCGACTTACGACCAGTTGGGGGGTCGTGGCATTAAAAAGGTTGAGAACCACTGCTCTAAATGGATCACTCACACAGGCAACTCCCCCCCCCCACTCCAAAGTTGCACAAAACCAAGATGTGAACACAGCTGTATGACCACCTCCCAACCCCATTTCAGTCTTTAGTTAGAAGGCCTTTCATGTTGCTAAACAAAGTGCATGAGTTGGGCAGTGTAATAAGATGTATTTACTTATGGCCACCCATCTGCCCTACTGCCCAATTTTAGGTAGCTTCCAAACACAACAAATCAATGTTTGGTGAACTTAATGTGAGCATTTCAGGTCAAACTAGACATTGTGCTAAAACAGGCAGTACTTGCTTAAAAAGAACACCACAGTCCTGGGTCCATTGCCTAGAATACCTAGCGACAGTTTATGCCCGTAACTTCCTTGTTTCTCCTCCAATGTATCTCCTCTGTTACCTTCTGTTCTTGGTGGTGTGCATATGAGAGAGAAAGAATCCATTCTTTTGGAGTCTTATGGGAAGGAGAGAGTTAGCAACCTGGAGCACCTCTAGATACAGGCAGTTTTAAATCTGCTCTTTGCCTACTGCTGTGAGACTATTACATGCACAAAAATGGAAATACCAACAGTGGAGGAATGGTTTGTGAAGACGATAATTACCATTAAATTCCGATTTAAGGGGTTTGATGATTAGAAATTTCAGGTACACTAGGAAAGGAAATGATGTAATCTTAAGAGGGGGGGCCAAAATGTAAATACAGTTATAACCATTGTTAAGAAGATTGGAAGCCGTTTCTTTTTCATCTTTTTTCTTTCTTTCTTTTCTTCCTTATCCATTATTTTACTTATTCTTTTTGTTTCTTCTCTAAAATTTGTATTGTTCTTATCTTGTTAAAAGTACTTTAATGAAAATTGTTGTTTAAAAAAATAAAGCTGCTCTTTTCCTAATATTAAGACAGGATTAAAAATGCCTGACTGGCCATATCTTCAACACCATGGTCACCCTGCGGCCATCCATTTTCTATTCTTATTGTGATCGAGGATTATACAAGTCGGTTACTGGCATGGTGATATTGCCTGAAATCCAACCTCATTTTTAATATTAACTACCTCATAATGTATATTTCTCTCCTAGAAATGAAAAAAAGAAACAGGAGTAACTGCTGTTTAAAAAGAGCATTCTTATTATTATTCTGAATGCTAAACCTAACCATAAACTAGGCATATGGGGTTGAGTTTGCACAATACACAAGACCAAAATATATTTAGCTATGTTCTGATATGTTGTGTGAGTAGATTCTGTTTTTGAGAGTTGGCTACAGCATACGATAGAACCTACAGATGAACTTCATTACAATTGCAGTGATAACCCAATTTATAAATTCCCTGTATTAGATTTGGCTTCAACCGCCCACATTCCTGGCTCTAAAACAGTGGTTCTCAACCTGTGGGTCGGGACCCCATTTGGGGTCGAACGACCATTTCACGGGGGTCGCCAAACAAGGCTGTCCGCCATTTTTCCCCCCTTTTCTTTGGCCACGCCCCTGGCACCCGGTGATGTATAAGTGGTTGGGGGTCACCACAACATGGGGAACTGTATTATGGGGTCGCGGCATTAGAAAGGTTGAGAACCACTGCTCTAAAAGATGCCTAATTCCCTTTGTCTTTTATCTCATGGTCTTGGGGTCAATGATCCTGTGATTTGCCAGCATTACATAGTGAACACCTCAGAAATATCTGATAAGTTATGCACAAAGCCAGAAGGGTGCTGAGGCAGAGAATCTGTTTCTCTTTTTCCATTCACATATTTACAAGCCATAGCAGGAGAGATCAATTAGTATGGCATCTGAGTGACTGCTCCTCCTAATGTCTCAAATCTAGCAAGGTATGTTTTTATCATGAGGTTAGCATGAAACTAACATGAAGTTAGTTTCCTGAATTAGCAAACCTGCCTCGGGAACACAGGCTAGCCCAGTGCTTCTAGCAAATTAACCAGATTGGTTTACAAAAAAAAATTATAAAAAGCTGTTTGTAAAAAAGAAAAAAAAACCTGGGGGAGATGATTTGAACAGCCACATGTTTTGTCACATGCGGCAATCACAACAGACCAATGAAAAAGAAATTCCCTTGGAAGCAGTGTAAAAGGCAGTAGAGACAGACAGACAGACACCCTCACCCCAACCCCCACAGAGGTTGATAGGGATTGGGTCACTGGAAGACCTCAACTGTTCTCTGCATGCTGTAGGAAGCTATTATTCACAACACTAAGCAACCACAGATGAAAATGACTATTTATCAAGGCAAGTATGCCTATTTTCTCACTCTTCTTTACCTTGGCCTTTTAAGATAAACTGGTGTTAAATATCTCCCTATTGCAAAGGAAGAGCCGATGAATATAGGTTTAAGACCATTGAACAAGTTTAGAGCTGAAATGAAACCTGAAAAAGGGCTTTCAGATAAGGTGCATAAGTCACACTTTTAACTATTAAGCTAAACTAACTGAGTTACTGGCTAGATCTTAGAGACTGAACTTATTTCCCTGCTCAGAATAAAACAAGAAAGGAAAGTCATAGTTATTAGTTCGGTTGAGGAAAGAAGGACTGTCTCTAGTCATTTCTAGCTTTCTGCCAGCATGGAGAAGAGGATCAGTCATTCCCCCCACCCCACCCCACCCCACCCGCATTGCTACTTCAGGCTTTTTTTTAAAAAAAACCTCCCCAGTGTTGGTAGGGAGTGGGCGGGAATGGCAAGACACATTTGTGCTGATTTTAAGTCATTTGCAGCATCAAACCACTTTGCTAATTTCTAACCAGAAAAAGGAGGCGGCAATGAGGAGAGTGAGAGAGAAAGAACAGGAATGGCTCGATCCATCAATTCCTACCCCACACAGCCACCCCTATATCCATTCCCTCTGAGGGAAGATGCTCAATTCTTCGGGCTTAGCTGCTTCTTAGCTTTCAATCCAAGCTTGTGGACCACGAGAGTCGATCCTGTTCTGAAATCCATGTCCAAGATGCAGTGCTGCTGGCATTCAAACGCTGTGATTCTCCAGCCAGGAACTATCAATTATGGAGCACAGAGTCTGACGGCGTGGCGTTGGATCAGACACCCTAGTGCAGCATCCCCCAAACCGGTACCCTCTGGATGGGTCTGACTACAATCCCCATAATCCTCAACCAACCCCATACATAGCAATGTGGTTGTCATTCACCTCAAAACTGGGCTACTGATCTTCGGCAACAGCATTGCCAAGTTTCAGCTACACAATCAGGGAGAGCTTAAATGAAGTTTAAGGAGATATACATGGCTTGTAGGTTGTTCATTTCATCCCACAGAGATCACGGATAAGGAATCCCAGCAGGGTCTGAGAATCCTGAGGCCAGAATCCAGTAGTTGGAAGAAACAGAATTATCAGTTTGAAAATAATGCTTTATAACATAACCTAGCTTTATATTTAGGAGGTAAGATCATAGGTGCAAATGTTGCCTCTATAACAGTTCATCTGAAGGCTTCAGGCACCTCACTGTTTTCCTGCAAATCTTCATTAGGAATATAATACTGCTGGCCTATCTTGCGTGGCTGTAACTATTCCGGTAATAATGTAGATAGTGCCAAATGTGTGATTATTATAATTGATTTTCACACACTAGTAACTACGCTCACTTTTTCAAAGCTGTTTCCCCCAGAATAGATACATGATAATCACCATCACTTCCAGGCTGCATCGCTATAGATGATGAGAGTGCAGTTCAACACATCTGAAAGGCAGCAAAACATTTCTTGGCTCTGCTCTTTTCTCAAACTCACTCAAAACTTACGCTTTTACTTGCACCTTAAATCAACTACATCTTCTCTTCCCCACCCAGGGATCACATTTTCCTGAACTCAATCCTCAGCACGTGCCATGAACCAAACAGCCCATGCAATACCATTTCACACCCACATCCTATGCATGCCTAGTTCCTGGTGCCTTAGTTCAATACCAACTCTCTCTGCTGGAGCTAACTGAAGTCACATCCCACCAGGCCCAGTTAGTGTCCAGATTGTGAGTTATCCCATTAGAAGAAGCTCTGGAGGAACGCTAGCCGCTAAAGATTGGCAAGACAAAAAGGGACATGGATACAAGTGCGTACTGCAAACCAGGCAGAAAGAAAGAGCAGGCCTTACTAAACATGTCCCAAACAAAAGAGACAAAAGAACATAGTACGTAGCAGAAGAAGAAGATTTTACTCCATTAAAAGGCTCTTCCCTATCACTCCCCCAATATTGGCCAGGAAATAAATGAAAGAATTCATCTGAGGATTCAGGAAACAGAAGCTCACTGGGGTTGCTATGTACTTTCATTTAAGAATAACACTTTGCCCTCTATGGGTTCTATAGGGAGGGAGGGAAGAGCCATGAAAGGTGTGGAGGGAAACATTTAGGAGCACCAATATGAAAAAAAGAATTCACGAGTTTTTGGAAAGTATGAATGTTAAATTTAAATTTAAATTTGGAGTTTACAGGGGTGAACCACGCCAGGCTGGCAAAAGAGAGCACTCCCTGGAGTGGTCCGCTGCAGCGAGAAGGACCTTTTATGCTTGTCTTCCCTTCTCTGCAGAAAAATGAGAAAGTCAAGCCCCAGCAAAGTGTTGAAGGAAAAGAATCCAGGTTGGCAAGTTAGGAAAGCAAAAAAGTCCATGTGCTGAATCAGGGAAAGTGGTGCTTGAAAGTAAGGTTGAAGTTTGAAGGGACAAAGAAGGAGAGTGGGCCACAGAAGCTTCTGGGCAACTGGCCAAGGAGCAGCCTGCAGTGAGGGGGGAGGGGTCCTACGCAGGGTTCAATGCAGGGATCTAGTAAGGAAAACCAGCTGAGGAAACAAAACAGACCCCACTGTGAGGGTGGCATAGCAGAGCACCATCCACCTAATTATGGGTGATGGAAGCAGTTGGTGTGTGTTTGTGTATGTATGATGGGGGCAGGGTTTAATTGTAACTGTAACAAGATTCAAAAGCCTAGAATGGAGGGAACAAAGTACAGCAGAAAGCTGATAAGAGAGCAGACCTATAATATTTTGATTTCCCTCCCCCTCCACCACCCAAGCACTGCACCCAAGCACCAACCTCCAAAGGGTTCCCCATGGTCCCTTGTGATACTGCACACACTGATTCTCTGACTGTAAACGACTCAGCCAGCACCACCAATAGTCACCTCAACCCCAAAGAGCTCCTGGAATCTGCCTGCCCTCTGGGCCAGAAAGCTACCGGCAAGGAGGGGAGCAGGCAGGGCACTAGGTCAGGGGGTTGCAAAGGCTCGGACCAGCTTCTTACTTTCTCTGCAGCGTGGTGGCTGGGCTGGTACTGGCACTGGTGCTGTGGC